>NC_142946.1:6596544-6644044 GCF_046866305.1 Octopus bimaculoides
AGAAAGGAAATATTAGGAAGCAATAGTTTGATTAATTTAATAGAAATATTGCTTTTAGTTTTTATATTTTATTTGTTTCAGTCGCTGGTCTGCGACCACGCTGGGATATCACCTTAAAGGCATCAATCGAACAAATCACCACCAGTTCTTATGTTTTTTTTTTTCAAGTTTAGTATTTATTCTATTAGTCATTTTGGCGAACCGCTAGGTTTCTGGGACTTAAACAAACGAACACAAATGTGAAACAGTGGTGGTGAGTGACAAATACAAACACAATGACACACATACATGCATGCATACATACATACATACATACATACATACATACATATATACATACATACATACATATATACAAATATACATGCATGCATACATACATACATACATACATACATACATACACGACGTGGTTCTGCACCGTTTTGTCTACCAAATTCACTCATAGGGCATTCGTCGGACCGCCATTATAGTAGAAGATACTTGTCCAAGGTGCGGCTCATTAGGCTTGAGCCAGAAACCACGTTTTTGCAAAAAACGAGCTTCTTAACAACACATCCATCAATATAATTTAACGTGGCATATACTAAAATCATTTGAGCGCCCGACAAAATTCTTTAGAAGTTCAAATTCCGTTTAGGATGGCTTAATATTTTACCACCACAGTGTAAATGAAATATAAAAAAAAGAAAAAATGGCACGACGTTAGGTACTGGAATCAAGATAAGCGGATATATTCCTGACGCCAACGCTTTGGTATGAACATTATCCAGGAATTGAAATATGGAATTACTTTCCAACGTTTTCAAGCTCAGATTTGATAGATACACAGAATATAATAATATCACTGGTGTACGAATGTATAGATACATTCTCCTGTGGTTTTTCTATTCGTCAGAAGATATGGTGAAGACCATCAGTATATGGCACCAACCACAGCAGCAGCAGCAGTAGCAGAGCTATAGTAAGATTTTCATCATCGTCGTCGTCATCATCATCATCATCATCATCATAATCATCATCGTCATCATCATCATCTTCATCATCCTCATCATCGTCGTCGTCATCATCATCATCATCATCATCATCATCATCATCATCATCATCATCATCATCATCATCATCATCATCATCATCATCATTTAAGACGTCGCACAGTATCCAACATCGTGATGTTGTTGATTGAAGATATTGTCTACCGGGAGTTTTTACTGTCTGTCAAGTCACAACAAGGACCTCAGACGGACAGTACTTAACGAAATATGCGTGCAGTTCCAAATAATACCGATTTTTACAATACACCTAAGGTTGTAGAGCATTTCTAAAATTTTCTGATGTTTCTTCGGGTTGGGTGCTATTGAAACCAATGCTCCGATGACGATAGGACAGCTATTCCACACATGTCGAGAATTTCCAAAATCCACGAACGAAGCCTTTGTCTTCAGCCTTTGTAAAGTCTATCCAGGCCATGTAGAAAATTCTTTTTGTACTATATGCAGTTCTTCATTACAACATCGGCTATCACAAAGTGGTCCTTTTCGGTATCTCCTTTCGGCATCATTTTTGTTCTACTGGAAGTAGATTGTTTTCCGCAAGGGACGTATATGTTTTCCCTTCGAGGATGTCTATTAACACTTTCCATAAAAGGTTAAGACAAGCAATGCGCCGGTAATTGCCAACCTTATTGACCGACCTTTCATCAACAATCTTGACTCTCCCTCCACAGTCCACTCCGGATTCTTCTTCTTCTTCTTCTTCTTCTTCTTCTTCTTCTTCTTCTTCTTCTTCTTCTTCTTCTTCTTCTTCTTTAGTAGTCTTATTTTTATCACGTACTTTCACTGCATTACCTAGCGCAGCTCTGTGTGCCTTGTGTATGTGTTGTGGTTTGTTGTGATGCTGTTAATGTTACTGTATTGAAAATGTTTTAAGGAGGATGTGTGCGATGCCTAGTAGTGCTATTTTCTGTATGTTATATATACTTGTTAGTCCTCGTGTCTTAGTTCGAGACACTAGAACTAAGAGACATCTATATTTCCAGATCTTTGTATTTTGAAAGTTTCTCCATTTCTTTTAGAGAAACATTGTCATCTGTTGGTATTGATACATCGATTAGAAGGCGTTCTATAGAGGATTAGTGGAGGGGAGGTGCGACGATATTTTCGGGAATAATCTGGGTGTCGACGAGGAACACCTGACATGCTTGTTCAGGACAACTTTCGGCCCGGGACCTATGGACACAAAAGGTTTAGAGACAAACGCTTTTCCTCTCTGACCAATCGCTCATCAACTTTTTCAAGTACCACTTGAAAAGGAAGGTGAGAATAGAGAGGCAAGTTTTGTCTTGTGAGAGTTTCAAAAAAAGGTGGGTGAATGTAGCAAAGATGGTGCGTGCGAATGACGAAACCGTTTTGTGCATGAACCTGCAAATCGATAAAAGAGAGATAGAGAGCACTTTGCTCTCATATGTCTATTCCCTGCCAGAGTTTACGTGGTCTTTTCCGTAGGGCTTTCTTCACACGGATAAACCTAATCTTTCTTTTTACATTTTAATATTTTCTGTGATACGCGATCCCTTTTGATCGTTTTTATTCACGATCCCTTTTGATCGGAATTTTGTTTTTCTCCTTTTTTTCGATTTTCAGAAAGAAAAGCTCTACATTGTGATTTTGTCCCCTCTGTGTTCGGCCCTGTGTGGCCAATAAAGAAACTTATCTGTGTTTATCTCACGATCCAGTGTTGGTTTGCTTACGTCCCTGTAACCTAGCCGTCCGGTATTAAATGCTGATAAAATAAGTGCTGAGGTCGGTCTATTCCACGAAACCCAATGAAGGTGTTGCTGCAGCATGGCCGCAACCAATAGCTGAAATAAATAAAAGCTAAAAGATAAATTCACACCGGAATTTGTACACATACATACAGTATGTATAAACTTATACATAATGTGTGTGTGTGTATGTGTATACGTTTTGTTGTGTGTGTATATACACGCATTTTTGTATCTATACCATTGTCCTTTACATATATTCTTTCTTTCTCTTATCTCTATTTCCATATGTGTGTGTGTATATGCGTGTCGGTGTATATATACTTGTTTATCTATGTATTTATGTACAGGACATGAATGTGTAGGCGTGTACGAGTATATATATGTTTGTGTGTGCATGCACCTCTTTGTATTTACGCGTGCGTATAAGTCTGTTTAGTGTTGTTTGTTTCTAGAATATTTAGAAATAATACCTCTCCCACCCACCTTCTCACGGTTAATAAATATTTTTAGAACAACTTCAGTATTTCGTTTTGCCCTCAGATGAAGAAGAATTTTACATTGATTCATATAACGGCAGATTAAATAGATTCGCATAAATGTTTCTGAAGTTTTTAAGATACCTTTATCTTAAGCTATTTATAGAAACTATACAACGACTTATTAAGATTAATAATAGCAAAAGTAAAGAACCTAAAAGGAGAAAATTTTTTTTAGTAAGTTGAACTACCAAGACTTAAATATTAAACTTTATTCATATAACAGTCTAAGAAGGGTATTTTTTTCTCTGTGTGTCTCTCTAAGAATAGTATCATGTAATGCTATGTGTTCGTGAGTGATAAAAATCACCAAAAGAAAATTACGTATCCAAATACATGTAATAAAGATTAAAATGATGAGTGATGGCGATTAGAATCGATATTTAATCACCGTTCATCACATAACTCTAAACTAAGTTGAACAAAGGAAACTTGGGGCGATGGGAGGAACTTAAACACCAGATACGTAAAGCATACAAACACACACATGTATACAAAAAAAATGAACATTGAGTCTCACATATACACAAACTCATAGGTATGTGTATATATATGTATATATCTGTGTGTGTCTATGCTTGTATATGCTTGTGTGTGTATACGTGAGTATGATTGTGTCTCTCTCTTATTCTTTCTCACTCCTCTCTCTGTAAATATATATATATATACATACACACACATATATTTATGTATAAATATATAAATAAACACACACACAAACACACACACACACACACATATATATATATATATATATATATATAAATATAAATATATATATATATAAATATATATATATATATAAATAAATAAATATATATATATATATATATATATATATGTATATATATATATATATATATATATATATATATATATATATATATATATATATATATATATATATATATATGTATATATATATATATATATATATATATATATATATAGATATATATATATACACACACATTGTAAAATAGTTTGATAGCTTTTGACATTTAGAAATTTCGTTAGATTGCTTTTCCTTGAGTTGGCGTTTCTGGCATTCTTAAATACATTGCTATTCCTATTGGGGCATAGAACTCTGTGACCAAAAATTGGGGTAATATCTTCAGAAAGACAGAGATAGATCAAGATAAGGATCCACAATTTAATATATAACCATAAATGATGAATTGTTCATTTTGCACGTGATAGTATTCAAACAATTTTTAAAGTAGAAGAAATGCTTCGTTACTGAACAGATTGTAAGTCCAAAATTAAGAAGTAAACCCGTTCATTGGCCATTAAGTAATGATGCGAAAATAACAATTATCTCTACCATGCTGATGTAGTAGTAGACATATTTGACAATGTGAGGGGCAGAACTGAAGTTTCCAAAATAATTCAAGTAAAGCGAATTTTTTGCGAGTCGTTTGTACTTCTATATTTTTTATGCTAGTCCACACCGGCAAAACTGGTCCGAACTGGTCAGAACCGGTCCGAACTGGTCAGAACCGGTCCGAACCGGTCCGAACTGGTCAGAACCGGTCCGAACCGGTCAGAACTGGTCAGAACCGGTCCGAACTGGTCAGAACCGGTCCGAACCGGACTGGTCAAGACCGGTCGGTCCGGACTGGTCAAGACCGGTCGATCCGGACTGGTCAAGACCGGTCGGTCCGGACTGGTCAAGACCGGTCGGCCGGGGACTGGTCAAGACCGGTCGGCCGCGGACTGGTCAAGACCGGTCGGTCCGGACCGGTCAAGACCGGACGGTCGGGACCGGATTGGTCAACGACCGGTCCGAACCGTTCAAAACCGGTCGGTCCGGACCGGTCAAGACCGCTCGGGTCCGGACTGGTCAAGACCGGTCGGGTCCGAACTGGTCAGAACCGGTCCGAACCGGTCCGAACCGGTCAGAACCGGTCAGAACCGGTCAGAACCGGTCAGAACCGGTCAGAACCGGTCCGAACCGGTCCGAACTGGTCAGAACCGGTCAGAACCGGTCCGAACCGGTCCGAACTGGTCAAGACCGGTCGGTAAGACCGGTCGGTCCGGACTGGTCAAGGCCGGTCGGTCCGGACTGGTCAAGACCGGTCTTGACTAGTCCGGACCGACAGGTCTTGACCAGTCCGGACCGACCTGTCTTGACCAGTTCGGACCGGTCTTGACCAGTCCGGACCGACCGGTCTTGACCAGTCCGCGGCCAACCGGTCTTGACCAGTCCGGACCGACCGGTCTTGACCAGTCCGGACCGACCGATCAGAACCGGTCAGAACCGGTCAAAACCGGTCCGAACCGGTCAGAACCGGTCAAAACCGGTCCGAACCGGTCAGAACCGGTCAGAACCGGTCCGAACTGGTCAGAACCGGTCCGAACCGGTCCGAACCGGTCAGAACCGGTCAGAACCGGTCTTGACCAGTTCGGACCGGTAGGGTAGTCGTCGATCGGACGGTCGTACCCTATGACCCGCACCCCGAACCGCAGCCGATTGAAAGGCAGACGGTCGGCCGGCGGCCGGCCGGCCGGGCGCCGCCGCGTACCCGCAGAGCCGATCGAAAGAGGCCGAATTGAGAGCGACGCCTCGGCGGCGGACTGCCGCCGCCGAACCGCCGGCACCGCGATGGAAAGGCCGACGTGTCGGCTGCGATACGAGCCACGCGGCCGGTACCGTACCCGTGAGTTTGCGATCGAAAGCGCTGTCGGCCGGGAGTGTGTGCGGCCTAGCCGGCGGACTAGGCGGACGAGAAGGAAGCGATTGGGAGCGAGCAAAAAGAATGCGGACGCTTCGGCGGCGGACTGCCGCCGGCGAGATGGAAAGGCCGACGTGTCGGCTGCGATACGGGCCGCCAAGGCGGACGAGAAGGAAGAAGATGAAGAAGCCGAAGCAGCAGGCCGAGCGAGTCGTGGCGGCAGCGTGAAGGAAGCGATTGTGAGCGAGCAAAGAGAATGCAGACGCCTCGGCGGCGGACGGCCGCAGCCGAACCGCCGGTGCGATGGAAAGGCCTACGTATCGGCTGCCTTACGAGCCACGCGGCCGGTAGCGTACCCGTAAGTTGGCGATCGAAAGCGCTGTCGACCGGGAGTGTGTGTGTCTGTGTGTGTGTGTTACACGGCGGCCAAGGCGGACGAGAAAGAAGAAGAAGAGGAAGAAGCAGCAGCAAGCAGCAGCAAGCGGCAGCGAGAGGGAAGCGATTGGCAGCGAGTAAAGAGAATGCGGACGCCTCGGCGGCGGACGGCCGCCTGCTAGATGGAAAGGCCGACGTGTCGGCGCTGCGATACGAGCCACGCGGCCGCTACCGTACCCGTGACGGGGCCCGAGTTCCCGAGTTCGCGAGTTTGCGGCTCGGGGTGCGGGGGAATAGTCACCCTCTAGGTGACCCTCATACCCCAAGGGGGTCCAGACTACTATGTAGGGTAGTCGTTGATCGGATGGGTTCGCCGACTGGAAGGAATGTTTTAGCCTCTCATTAATTCCGACGGTCGGACCCGCGTAACCCGCCGCACGATCGATTCTACACGGCCGGCGTGTCCTCGATTCTTCCGCCGACCACCCGCCCGCCTAGTAGTGAGCTACCTCGCCTTCGCTGACGACGTCGTTCCGCGCCCCGCGCCGCGTCAGATTAGCTCGCTCGCCACGCCGACAGCCGCCTGCCCGCCTGTTCGTGCTGTCACTATCGACCGATCGGTATCCTCCTCTTCCTCGCCTACGCCAAGCACTCCGACCGGAAGGGATATCCTCGCCTCTCCTTTCTGCTGACGGTCGGACCCGCTTAACCCGCCGCTCGATTGATTCTACACGGCCGGCGCGTCCACGATTCTTCCGCCGACCACCCGCCCGCCGCCTCGTAACGAGCCCCTCGCCCTCGCTGACGCCGTCGTTCCGCGCCCCGCGCCGCGTCAGATTCGTTCGCTCGTTCGCCCGCCGACAGCCGCCTGCCCGCCTGTTCGTGCTGTCACCATCGACCGATCGGTATCCTCCTCCTCCTCTTCCTCGCCTACGCCAAGCACTCCGACCGGAAGGGATGTCCTCGCCTCTCCTTTCTGCTGACGGTCGGACCCGCTTAACCCGCTGCTCGATTGATTCTACACGGCCGGCGCGTCCACGATTCTTCCGCCGACCACCCGCCCGCCGCCTCGTAACGAGCCCCTCGCCCTCGCTGACGCCGTCGTTCCGCGCCCCGCGCCGAGTCAGATTCGCCCGCCGACAGCCGCCTGCCCGCCTGTTCGTGCTGTCACCATCGACCGATCGGTATCCTCCTCTTCCTCGCCTACGCCAAGCACTCCGACCGGAAGGGATGTCCTCGCCTCTCCTTTCTGCTGACGGTCGGACCCGCTTAACCCGCCACTCGATTGATTCTACACGGCCGGCGCGTCCACGATTCTTCCGCCGACCACCCGCCCGCGCCTCGTAACGAGCCCCTCGCCCTCGCTGACGCCGTCGTTCCGCGTCAGATTCGCTCGTTCGCCCGCCGACAGCCGCCTGCCCGCCTGTTCGTGGTGTCACCATCGACCGATCGGTATCCTCCTCCTCCTCCTCTTCCTCGCCTACGCCAAGCACTCCGACCGGAAGGGATGTCCTCGCCTCTCCTTTCTGCTGACGGTCGGACCCGCTTAACCCGCCGCTCGATTGATTCTACACGGCCGGCGCGTCCACGATTCTTCCGCCGACCACCCGCCCGCCGCCTCGTAACGAGCCCCTCGCCTTCGCTGACGACGTCGTTCCGCGCCCCGCTCCGCGTCAGATTCGCTCGCTCGCTCGCCCCGCCGACAGCCGCCTGCCCGCCTGTTCGTGCTGTCACCATCGACCGATCGGTATCCTCCTCCTCCTCGCCGACCCGCGGCCTCGTCGACGTCGTCTTCGAGGACCCG
The DNA here is from genome assembly GCF_046866305.1 of Octopus bimaculoides. Classification (NCBI taxonomy): domain Eukaryota; kingdom Metazoa; phylum Mollusca; class Cephalopoda; order Octopoda; family Octopodidae; genus Octopus; species Octopus bimaculoides. Next base: position 6,604,702 of record NC_142946.1, read on the forward strand.
GTCAGGTTACGCCGCTGACCTCGTGTCGCGTCGCCGCCGGCGCGGCGGACGGGCTAGTTGTCGCTTCCCGATCCGCCACAGGCGACGCGACGTCACCGAAAGAGAGCGGTGCTGTGTGTTCGTCCCGCTAGACCGGGACGGATCAACAACCGTGGCTTCAACTCCGGGTTTCGCGGCGGTGTGCCCCCCCGCAATCTCCTCGCGCTCGCCCATCCCGGCATCTTCGTTGCTTTGGCTCGTTCGGCGGCTGCCGACAACGCCGTTTTCGTCATCGCACACACGCTTCTCGTTGACCGCAGCCCGTGCTGTCGCAATCGTTTCGGCTCGCTCGCTTCCCCGCTCGTCGTCCTTCTCGCGCGGCGGCGGCGGCGGCGGCAGCAGCAGCCAGAAACCGCCTCGCTTCTTCAACCCGCACCGGCGCCCGTCCTACCGCAGCGGCCCGGTGTGCGGCAGTCGGATCGCAAACCGTTTCTACTCGGCGAACTCTTTTTCTTCCGTCTGGCGCGCTTTTCCGCTGCTACAGCAGAGCGGCGGATTAGGACGCGTAACGTACGTACGAACGAACGGCTACCGCAGCAGCGGCGGCCGCGATTTTTCAGGCTTCTCCTCCTCCTCCTCCTCTTCGCTTTCGTTTGCTCTCCGCGCGGCGGCGGCGGCGATGGCAGCAGCGGGACTTCCGCCTCGACATCCGCCTCGACTTCCGCTCTCAGCCGACCGACGCGACGGTGACGCTACTACAGCGACGACGACGACGACGACGACGATACCTGGTTGATCCTGCCAGTAGTCATATGCTTGTCTCAAAGCTTAAGCCATGCAAGTGTAAGTTCATGCCGTAAACGAATGGTGAAACCGCGAATGGCTCAGGAACCGGACCTAATCCTCGGGACCGTATTCCTCACCGCGAGGAGAGTGGATAACTGTGGCAATTCTAGAGCTAATACATGCAACCAAAGCCGCGATCGCAGGTCGCACCCGGGCGTCGGGCCGAAAAACGGCTTCCGGCAGCAGCAGCGGTCTTCGTCGCCGCAGCGCCTCCGCGTGCTCGGCGTCGTCCCAGCCGCTGCCGGTCGTCGCCGGCGCCCGCTCGGCCGGGTTGGTTCCGGGACTGCTCGCCAGTTCCCGCCGCCGCCGGTCGCGACGATACGGTCGGCCTTCCGCATTGACCAGTCCGCACCGACCGGTCTTGACCAGTCCGGACCGACCGGTCTTGACCAGTCCGGACCGACCGGTCTTGACCAGTCCGGACTGACCGGTCAGAACCGGTTAGAACCGGTCCGAACCGGTCAGAACCGGTCAGAACCGGTTAGAACCGGTTAGAACCGGTTAGAACCGGTCCGAACCGGTCAGAACCGGTTAGAACCGGTCATTACCGGTCCGATCCGGTCAGAACCGGTCAGAACCGGTCAGAACCGGTCCGAACCGGTCGGAACCGGTCGGTCCGGACTGGTCAAGACCGGTCGGTCCGGACTGGTCAAGACCGGTCCGAACTGGTCAAAACCGGTCGGTCCGGACTGGTCAAGACCGGTCGGTCCGGACTAACCGGTTCGGACCGGTTCTGACCGGTTCTGACCGGTTCTAACCGGTTCTAACCGGTTCTGACCGGTTCTGACCGGTTCTGACCGGTTCGGACCGGTTCGGACCGACCGGTCTTGACCAGTCCGGACCGACCGGTTTTGACCAGTCCGGACCGGTCTTGACCAGTCCGGACCGACCGGTCTTGACCAGTCCGGACCGACCGGTCTTGACCAGTCCGGACCGACCGGTCTTTCAGAACCGGTCCGAACCGGTCAGAACCGGTCAGAACCGGTTAGAACCGGTTAGAACCGGTTAGAACCGGTTAGAACCGGTTAGAACCGGTCAGAACCGGTCAGAACCGGTTAGAACCGGTTAGAACCGGTTAGAACCGGTTAGAACCGGTTAGAACCGGTCCGAACCGGTTAGAACCGGTTAGAACCGGTTAGAACCGGTCAGAACCGGTCCGAACCGGTCGGAACCGGTCGGTCCGGACTGGTCAAGACCGGTCGGTCCGGACTGGTCAAGACCGGTCCGAACTGGTCAAAACCGGTCGGTCCGGACTGGTCAAGACCGGTCGGTCCGGACTGGTCAAGACCGGTTCTAACCGGTTCTAACCGGTTCTAACCGGTTCTAACCGGTTCGGACCGGTTCGGACCGGTTCTGACCGGTTCTAACCGGTTCTAACCGGTTCTGACCGGTTCTGACCGGTTCTGACCGGTTCGGACCGGTTCGGACCGACCGGTCTTGACCAGTCCGGACCGACCGGTTTTGACCAGTCCGGACCGGTCTTGACCAGTCCGGACCGACCGGTCTTGACCAGTCCGGACCGGTCTTGACCAGTCCGGACCGACCGGTCTTGACCAGTTCGGACCGGTCTTGACCAGTCCGGACCGACCGGTCTTGACCAGTCCGGACCGACCGGTTCCGACCAGTCCGGACCGGTCTTGACCAGTCCGGACCGACCGGTCTTGACCAGTCCGGACCGGTCTTGACCAGTCCGGACCGACAGGTCTTGACCAGTCCGGACCGACAGGTCTTGACCAGTCCGGACCGACCGGTCTTGACCAGTCCGGACCGACCGGTCATGACCAGTCCGGACCGACCGGTCTTCACCAGTTCTAACCGGTTCTGACCGGTTCTGACCGGTTCTAACCGGTTCGGACCGGTTCTAACCGGTTCGGACCGGTTCTGACCGGTTCGGACCGGTTCTAACCGGTTCTAACCGGTTCTGACCGGTTCTAACCGGTTCTAACCGGTTCTAACCGGTTCTGACCGGTTCTAACCGGTTCTAACCGGTTCTGACCGGTTCGGACCGGTTCGGACCGACCGGTCTTGACCAGTCCGGACCGACCGGTTTTGACCAGTCCGGACCGGTCTTGACCAGTCCGGACCGACCGGTTTTGACCAGTCCGGACCGGTCTTGACCAGTCCGGACCGACCGGTCTTGACCAGTCCGGACCGGTCTTGACCCGTCCGGACCGGTCTTGACCAGTCCGGACCGGTCTTGACCAGTCCGGACCGACCGGTCTTGACCAGTCCGGACCGACCGGTCCTGACCAGTCCGGACCGACAGGTCTTGACCAGTCCGGACCGACCGGTTCTGACCCGTTCTAACCGGTTCTAACCGGTTCTAACCGGTTCGGACCGGTTCTAACCGGTTCTAACCGGTTCGGACCGGTTCTAACCGGTTCTAACCGGTTCTAACCGGTTCTAACCGGTTCTAACCGGTTCTGACCGATTCTGACCGGTTCTAACCGGTTCTAACCGGTTCTAACCGGTTCTAACCGGTTCTAACCGGTTCTAACCGGTTCTAACCGGTTCTGACCGGTTCTGACCGGTTCGGACCGGTTCTGACCGGTTCGTACCGGTTCTAACCGGTTCGGACCGATCGGTATCCTCCTCCTCCTCTTCCTCGCCTACGCCAAGCACTCCGACCGGAAGGGATGTCCTCGCCTCTCCTTTCTGCTGACGGTCGGACCCGCTTAACCCGCTGCTCGATTGATTCTACACGGCCGGCGCGTCCACGATTCTTCCGCCGACCACCCGCCCGCCGCCTCGTAACGAGCCCCTCGCCCTCGCTGACGCCGTCGTTCCGCGCCCCGCGCCGAGTCAGATTCGCCCGCCGACAGCCGCCTGCCCGCCTGTTCGTGCTGTCACCATCGACCGATCGGTATCCTCCTCTTCCTCGCCTACGCCAAGCACTCCGACCGGAAGGGATGTCCTCGCCTCTCCTTTCTGCTGACGGTCGGACCCGCTTAACCCGCCACTCGATTGATTCTACACGGCCGGCGCGTCCACGATTCTTCCGCCGACCACCCGCCCGCGCCTCGTAACGAGCCCCTCGCCCTCGCTGACGCCGTCGTTCCGCGTCAGATTCGCTCGTTCGCCCGCCGACAGCCGCCTGCCCGCCTGTTCGTGCTGTCACCATCGACCGATCGGTATCCTCCTCCTCCTCCTCTTCCTCGCCTACGCCAAGCACTCCGACCGGAAGGGATGTCCTCGCCTCTCCTTTCTGCTGACGGTCGGACCCGCTTAACCCGCCGCTCGATTGATTCTACACGGCCGGCGCGTCCACGATTCTTCCGCCGACCACCCGCCCGCCGCCTCGTAACGAGCCCCTCGCCTTCGCTGACGACGTCGTTCCGCGCCCCGCTCCGCGTCAGATTCGCTCGCTCGCTCGCCCCGCCGACAGCCGCCTGCCCGCCTGTTCGTGCTGTCACCATCGACCGATCGGTATCCTCCTCCTCCTCGCCGACCCGCGGCCTCGTCGACGTCGTCTTCGAGGACCCGGTCAGGTTACGCCGCTGACCTCGTGTCGCGTCGCCGCCGGCGCGGCGGACGGGCTAGTTGTCGCTTCCCGATCCGCCACAGGCGACGCGACGTCACCGAAAGAGAGCGGTGCTGTGTGTTCGTCCCGCTAGACCGGGACGGATCAACAACCGTGGCTTCAACTCCGGGTTTCGCGGCGGTGTGCCCCCCCGCAATCTCCTCGCGCTCGCCCATCCCGGCATCGTCGTTGCTTTGGCTCGTTCGGCGGCTGCCGACAACGCCGTTTTCGTCATCGCACACACGCTTCTCGTTGACCGCAGCCCGTGCTGTCGCAATCGTTTCGGCTCGCTCGCTTCCCCGCTCGTCGTCCTTCTCGCGTGGCGGCGGCGGCGGCGGCAGCAGCAGCCAGAAACCGCCTCGCTTCTTCAACCCGCACCGGCGCCCGTCCTACCGCAGCGGCCCGGTGTGCGGCAGTCGGATCGCAAACCGTTTCTACTCGGCGAACTCTTTTTCTTCCGTCTGGCGCGCTTTTCCGCTGCTACAGCAGAGCGGCGGATTAGGACGCGTAACGTACGTACGAACGAACGGCTACCGCAGCAGCGGCGGCCGCGATTTTTCAGGCTTCTCCTCCTCCTCCTCCACTTCGCTTTCGTTTGCTCTCCGCGCGGCGGCGGCGGCGATGGCAGCAGCGGGACTTCCGCCTCGACATCCGCCTCGACTTCCGCTCTCAGCCGACCGACGCGACGGTGACGCTACTACAGCGACGACGACGACGACGACGACGATACCTGGTTGATCCTGCCAGTAGTCATATGCTTGTCTCAAAGCTTAAGCCATGCAAGTGTAAGTTCATGCCGTAAACGAATGGTGAAACCGCGAATGGCTCAGGAACCGGACCTAATCCTCGGGACCGTATTCCTCACCGCGAGGAGAGTGGATAACTGTGGCAATTCTAGAGCTAATACATGCAACCGAAGCCGCGATCGCAGGTCGCACCCGGGCGTCGGGCCGAAAAACGGCTTCCGGCAGCAGCAGCGGTCTTCGTCGCCGCAGCGCCTCCGCGTGCTCGGCGTCGTCCCAGCCGCTGCCGGTCGTCGCCGGCGCCCGCTCGGCCGGGTTGGTTCCGGGACTGCTCGCCAGTTCCCGCCGCCGCCGGTCGCGACGATACGGTCGGCCTTCCGCATTGACCAGTCCGCACCGACCGGTCTTGACCAGTCCGGACCGACCGGTCTTGACCAGTCCGGACCGACCGGTCTTGACCAGTCCGGACTGACCGGTCAGAACCGGTTAGAACCGGTCCGAACCGGTCAGAACCGGTCAGAACCGGTTAGAACCGGTTAGAACCGGTTAGAACCGGTCAGAACCGGTCAGAACCGGTTAGAACCGGTCAGAACCGGTCCGAACCGGTCATTACCGGTCCGAACCGGTCAGAACCGGTCAGAACCGGTCAGAACCGGTCCGAACCGGTCGGAACCGGTCGGTCCGGACTGGTCAAGACCGGTCGGTCCGGACTGGTCAAGACCGGTCGGTCCGGACTGGTCAAGACCGGTCCGAACTGGTCAAAACCGGTCGGTCCGGACTGGTCAAGACCGGTCGGTCCGGACTGGTCAAGACCGGTTCTAACCGGTTCTAACCGGTTCTAACCGGTTCTAACCGGTTCTAACCGGTTCGGACCGGTTCTGACCGGTTCTGACCGGTTCTAACCGGTTCTAACCGGTTCTGACCGGTTCTGACCGGTTCTGACCGCTTCTGACCGGTTCGGACCGACCGGTCTTGACCAGTCCGGACCGACCGGTTTTGACCAGTCCGGACCGGTCTTGACCAGTCCGGACCGACCGGTCTTGACCAGTTCGGACCGGTCTTGACCAGTCCGGACCGACCGGTCTTGACCAGTCCGGACCGACCGGTCTTGACCAGTCCGGACCGACCGGTTCCGACCAGTCCGGACCGGTCTTGACCAGTCCGGACCGACCGGTCTTGACCAGTCCGGACCGGTCTTGACCAGTCCGGACCGACAGGTCTTGACCAGTCCGGACCGACAGGTCTTGACCAGTCCGGACCGACCGGTCTTTCAGAACCGGTCCGAACCGGTCAGAACCGGTCCGAACCGGTTAGAACCGGTTAGAACCGGTTAGAACCGGTTAGAACCGGTCAGAACCGGTCGGTCCGGACTGGTCAGGACCGGTCGGTCCGGACTGGTCAAGACCGGTCGGTCCGGACTGGTCAAGACCGGTCCGGACTGGTCAAGACCGGTCCGGACTGGTCAAGACCGGTCGGTCCGGACTGGTCAAGACCGGTCCGGACTGGTCAAAACCGGTCGGTCCGGACTGGTCAAGACCGGTCGGTCCGGACTGGTCAAGACCGGTCGGTCCGAACCGGTCAGAACCGGTCAGAACCGGTTAGAACCGGTTAGAACCGGTTAGAACCGGTCAGAACCGGTCCGAACCGGTCAGAACCGGTTAGAACCGGTTAGAACCGGTTAGAACCGGTCAGAACCGGTCAGAACCGGTCAGAACCGGTTAGAACCGGTTAGAACCGGTCCGAACCGGTCAGAACCGGTTAGAACCGGTCAGAACCGGTCCGAACCGGTCAGAACCGGTCAGAACCGGTCAGAACCGGTCCGAACCGGTCGGAACCGGTCGGTCCGGACTGGTCAAGACCGGTCGGTCCGGTTAGAACCGGTTAGAACCGGTCCGAACCGGTTAGAACCGGTCCGAACCGGTTAGAACCGGTTAGAACCGGTTAGAACCGGTCCGAACCGGTCAGAACCGGTCCGAACCGGTTAGAACCGGTCAGAACCGGTCAGAACTCGTCGGCCAGATCCGAGGACCTCACCGGACCGTTCGATCGGTAGTAGCGACGGGCGGTGTGTACAAAGGGCAGGGACGTGATCGACGCGGGCTGATGACCCGCGCCTACCGGGAATTCCTCGTTCACGGGGTTGGTTCCAGGCCCCGATCCCTATCACGGGAGGTGGTTCAGAGGTTTCCCGACCCTCTCGGGCCGGGGGAGACGCGCCCGCTGATACCTCCAGTGTAGCGCGCGTGCGGCCCCGGACATCTAAGGGCATCACAGACCTGTTATCGCTCCGCCTCGTGCGGCTTTCTGCCGCCCGTCCCTCTAAGAAGCGCTGCGTTCGCCAACCGACTGGCCCGGGCGCGACGGCGTGCCGCCGCCGGGCTCGCGCGGGCCGAGCCGACCGAGTCACCGCCGCCGCTCCGCAACCGACGCCGCAACCACGCCGCGTGCGAACCGCCATCCCAGACCAACCCGCACACCAACCCGCGAGGAGCGGAGCACGAAAGGCTGCTAAGAAGGCAGTTGCCGGACGCGGCCGCAGCGCCGGACGCGAAGGAGAGCGGCGGCAACGGCAAGCACGGGCCGCGCGCGGAGCTACCGACGATGGCTTCGGCGCCGCCTCGCTACCGGAAAAGCACTAATCGACGCGCTAGTTAGCAGGCCGGAGTCTCGTTCGTTATCGGAATCAACCAGACGGATCGCTCCACCAACTAAGAACGGCCATGCACCACCACCCACCGAATCGAGAAAGAGCTATCGATCTGTCAATCCTACCGGTGTCCGGACCGGGTGAGTTTTCCCGTGTTGAGTCAAATTAAGCCGCAGGCTCCACTCCTGGTGGTGCCCTTCCGTCAATTCCTTTAAGTTTCTGTTTTGCAACCATACTCCCCCCGGAACCGACTATGGTTTCCCGCGCAGGCTCCCCGCCGGGTCATCGAAGCGAACGCCGGCGGAGCGCCAGTCGGCATCGTTTACGGTCGGAACTACGACGGTATCTGATCGTCTTCGAACCTCCGACTTTCGCTCTTGATCGAGGAAAACGTGCTTGCCACACGCCGTCGCTGCAGTGCGTCTTGCGACGATCCAAGAATTTCACCTCTAACGTCGCAATACGAGTGGCCCCGATCGCTCCCTTCGATCATTGCCTCGTCGTGAACGGAGACCGACGGATGACGCGCGGACGAGGCCATTTTCCATCATTCCATGCTTTTCGTATGCAAGCCGGCGGGGCTCGCTCTGAGCACTCTAATTTTTTCACAGTGAACGTACCGGCCGCCTCGGACACTCGGCGAAGAGCACCCTCGGAGGAACCGTGCGGGCCGAAACGACCGGGAGGTGGACGCGCTACCGAAACGCGTGCGAGCGGCGATGCCCCGGGCGACGCTCGACCCCCGTTTGTTTCCCCCGAACACCGCGTACCGCCGCAAGCGACGGAGGAGACGGCGGCGGCGGCGGCAGCAGCGACGACGGCGGCGAGGCCGACCGACCGACCGACCGACCGACCGACCGAGAGGACGGAAGCGGAAGCTACGGAGGCGGGTGATGGGCTACCGGAGAGACCGTCGCAGCGACGATGCGCGCAGAGCTCCGCGGCACGACCGCGCACGCACCGGCGAATAGGGCCGGGAGTGCGAACGGACGACCGAAGCGGACGCGCGCGAGGCACGCCCGCGACGGCGCCGTCGCCCCGAACGTGCTGGGGCACGTTTTCGAGACCCGAATTCCGACTACGAGCTTTTCAAACGCAACAATTTTAATATACGCTACCGGAGCTGGAATTACCGCGGCTGCTGGCACCAGACTTGCCCTCCGGTCGATCCTCGTTAACGGATTTGAAGTGTACTCATTCCGATCGCGGGGCCTCGACAGAGTCCCGCGTCGTTATTTTTCGTCACTACCTCCCCGTGCCGGGAGTGGGTAATTTGCGCGCCTGCTGCCTTCCTTGGATGTGGTAGCCGTTTCGCATGCTCCCTCTCCGGAATCGAACCCTGATTCCCCGTTACCCGTTGCCACCACGGTCGGCACTTACCGGGCCGTCGACAGTTGATAGGGCGGACTCGCGGGGGACCCGTCGCGCGAAGGCTAGTCGATACTAGCCCGTGCGATCGTACTGACAGTTATCCAGAGTCACCAAAATCGAAGGGGCGTGAAGCCGACGCACGCCTAGACCCGCGCGCGTGCGAAGCACGGCGACGGCGGCTGCTGCGACGGCCCGTACGCGTCGGTCTCAGTCTAATATTTGCGCCGCGACCAATGCGGAAGGCCGACCGTATCGTCGCGACCGGCGGCGGCGGGAACTGGCGAGCAGTCCCGGAACCAACCCGGCCGAGCGGGCGCCGGCGACGACCGGCAGCGGCTGGGACGACGCCGAGCACGCGGAGGCGCTGCGGCGACGAAGACCGCTGCTGCTGCCGGAAGCCGTTTTTCGGCCCGACGCCCGGGTGCGACCTGCGATCGCGGCTTCGGTTGCATGTATTAGCTCTAGAATTGCCACAGTTATCCACTCTCCTCGCGGTGAGGAATACGGTCCCGAGGATTAGGTCCGGTTCCTGAGCCATTCGCGGTTTCACCATTCGTTTACGGCATGAACTTACACTTGCATGGCTTAAGCTTTGAGACAAGCATATGACTACTGGCAGGATCAACCAGGTATCGTCGTCGTCGTCGTCGTCGTCGCTGTAGTAGCGTCACCGTCGCGTCGGTCGGCTGAGAGCGGAAGTCGAGGCGGATGTCGAGGCGGAAGTCCCGCTGCTGCCATCGCCGCCGCCGCCGCGCGGAGAGCAAACGAAAGCGAAGAGGAGGAGGAGGAGGAGGAGGAGGAGAAGCCTGAAAAATCGCGGCCGCCGCTGCTGCTGCGGTAGCCGTTCGTTCGTACGTACGTTACGCGTCCTAATCCGCCGCTCTGCTGTAGCAGCGGAAAAGCGCGCCAGACGGAAGAAAAAGAGTTCGCCGAGTAGAAACGGTTTGCGATCCGACTGCCGCACACCGGGCCGCTGCGGTAGGACGGGCGCCGGTGCGGGTTGAAGAAGCGAGGCGGTTTCTGGCTGCTGCTGCCGCCGCCGCCGCCGCCACGCGAGAAGGACGACGAGCGGGGAAGCGAGCGAGCCGAAACGATTGCGACAGCACGGGCTGCGGTCAACGAGAAGCGTGTGTGCGATGACGAAAACGGCGTTGTCGGCAGCCGCCGAACGAGCCAAAGCAACGACGATGCCGGGATGGGCGAGCGCGAGGAGATTGCGGGGGGGGGCACCACCGCCGCGAAACCCGGAGTTGTAGCCACGGTTGTTGATCCGTCCCGGTCTAGCGGGACGAACACACAGCACCGCTCTCTTTCGGTGACGTCGCGTCGCCTGTGGCGGATCGGGAAGCGACAACTAGCCCGTCCGCCGCGCCGGCGGCGACGCGACACGAGGTCAGCGGCGTAACCTGACCGGGTCCTCGAAGACGACGTCGACGAGGCCGCGGGTCGGCGAGGAGGAGGAGGATACCGATCGGTCGATGGTGACAGCACGAACAGGCGGGCAGGCGGCTGTCGGCGGGGCGAGCGAGCGAGCGAGCGAGCGAATCTGACGCGGCGCACTGTATTCGGGCGGACGCAGGCTGGGTGAAAACTGCGCGGTCGGCAGCTGCCAGAGAGAGAACGAGAAGGAAGCATAACGACAGCGGAAACGATTTGCGGGCTTCGTTCACCGCTGATGACGCCGCCGCTTCTACTTGCTCGTTGCTCGGCTGAGGCTGCACTGTTAGAGGGCCGACGATTGCGAGGGGGCCCGGCCGCGGCTTACGAAACCGGCTGGATGGCGCCGGAAAGGCGAGGAGGAGGCGACGACGACGGCGATGTTGGCCGGCCGACGCCAGGAAGGAAGACGAGAGAGATATTGATGTTCGTGGAGCCGCAAAGCGTGCAGCACCGTCGGCCTAGCGCACTGTATTCGGGCGGACGCAGGCTGGGTGAAAACTGCGCGGTCGGCAGCTGCCAGAGAGAGAACGAGAAGGAAGCACAACGACAGCGGAAACGATTTGCAGGCCTCGTTCACCGCTTCTACTTGCTCGTTGCTTGTTGCTCGTTGCTCGGCTGAGGCTGAGGCTGAGGCTGCACTGTTAGAGGGCCGACGATTGCGAGGAGGCCCGGCCGCGGCTTACGAAACCGGCTGGATGGCGCCGGAAAGGCGAGGAGGAGGCGACGACGACGGCGATGTTGGCCGGCCGACGCCAGGAAGGAAGACGAGAGAGATATTGATGTTCGTGGAGCCGCAAAGCGTGCAGCACCGTCGGCCTAGCGCACTGTATTCGGGCGGACGCAGGCTGGGTGAAGACTGCGCGGTCGGCAGCTGCCAGAGAGAGAACGAGAAGGAAGCATAACGACAGCGGAAACGATTTGCGGGCTTCGTTCACCGCTGATGACGCCGCCGCTTCTACTTGCTCGTTGCTCGGCTGAGGCTGAGGCTGCACTGTTAGAGGGCCGACGATTGCGAGGGGGCCCGGCCGCGGCTTACGAAACCGGCTGGATGGCGCCGGAAAGGCGAGGAGGAGGCGACGACGACGACGACGGCGATGTTGGCCGGCCGACGCCAGGAAGGAAGACGAGAGAGATATTGATGTTCGTGGAGCCGCAAAGCGTGCAGCACCGTCGGCCTAGCGCACTGTATTCGGGCGGAGGCAGGCTGGGTGAAAACTGCGCGGTCGGCAGCTGCCAGAGAGAGAACGAGAAGGAAGCATAACGACAGCGGAAACGATTTGCGGGCTTCGTTCACCGCTGATGACGCCGCCGCTTCTACTTGCTCGTTGCTCGGCTGAGGCTGAGGCTGCACTGTTAGAGGGCCGACGATTGCGAGGAGGCCCGGCCGCGGCTTACGAAACCGGCTGGATGGCGCCGGAAAGGCGAGGAGGAGGCGACGGCGACGACGGCGATGTTGGCCGGCCGACGCCAGGAAGGAAGACGAGAGAGATATTGATGTTCGTGGAGCCGCAAAGCGTGCAGCACCGTCGGCCTAGCGCACTGTATTCGGGCGGACGCAGGCTGGGTGAAAACTGCGCGGTCGGCAGCTGCCAGAGAGAGAACGAGAAGGAAGCACAACGACAGCGGAAACGATTTGCAGGCCTCGTTCACCGCTGCTACTTAGAACCGGTCAGAACCGGTCGGTCCGGACTGGTCAAGACCTGTCGGTCCGGACTGGTCAGGACCGGTCGGTCCGGACTGGTCAAGACCGGTCCGGACTGGTCAAGACCGGTTCGGACCGACCGGTTCTGACCGATTCTAACCGGTTAGAACCGGTTAGAACCGGTCAGAACCGATTAGAACCGGTTCTAACCGGTTCTAACCGGTTCGGACCGGTTCTAACCGGTTCTAACCGGTTCTAACCGGTTCTAACCGGTTCTAACCTGTTCTAACCGGTTCTGACCGGTTCTGACCGGTTCTAACCGGTTCTAACCGGTTCTAACCGGTTCTAACCGGTTCTAACCGGTTCGGACCGGTTCTGACCGGTTCTAAAAGACCGGTCGGTCCGGACTGGTCAAGACCGGTCGGTCCGGACTGGTCAAGACCGGTCGGTCCGGACTGGTCAAGACCGGTCCGGACTGGTCAAGACCGGTCGGTCCGGACTGTTCAAGACCGGTCGGTCCGGACTGGTCAAGACCGGTCGGTCCGGTTCTGACCGGTTCGGACCGGTTCTGAAAGACCGGTCGGTCCGGACTGGTCAAGACCGGTCGGTCCGGATTGGTCAAGACCGGTCCGAACTGGTCAAGACCGGTCGGTCCGGACTGGTCAAGACCGGTCCGAACTGGTCAAGACCGGTCGGTCCGGACTGGTCAAGACCGGTCCGGACTGGTCAAGACCGGTCGGTCCGGACTGGTCAAGACCGGTCGGTCCGGACTGGTCAAGACCGGTCGGTCCGGACTGGTCAAGACCGGTCGGTCCGGACTGGTCAAGACCGGTCGGTCCGGACTGGTCAAGACCGGTCCGGACTGGTCAAGACCGGTCCGGACTGGTCAAGACCGGTCGGTCCGGACTGGTCAAGACCGGTCGGTCCGGACTGGTCAAGACCGGTTCGGACCGGTTCTGACCGGTTCGGACCGGTTCTGAAAGACCGGTCGGTCCGGACTGGTCAAGACCGGTCCGGACTGGTCAAGACCGGTCGGTCCGGTCTGGTCAAGACCGGTCGGTGCGGACTGGTCAAGACCGGTCGGTGCGGACTGGTCAAGACCGGTCGGTCCGAACCGGTCTTGACCAGTCCGGACCGGTCTTGACCAGTCCGGACCGGTCTTGACCAGTCCGGACCGGTCTTGACCAGTCCGGACCGACCGGTCCTGACCAGTCCGGACCGACAGGTCTTGACCAGTCCGGACCGACCGGTTCTGACCGGTTCTAACCGGTTAGAACCGGTTAGAACCGGTCAGAACCGGTTAGAACCGGTTCTAACCGGTTCTAACCGGTTCTAACCGGTTCTAACCGGTTCTAACCGGTTCTAACCGGTTCGGACCGGTTCTAACCGGTTCTAACCGGTTCTAACCGGTTCTAACCGGTTCTAACCGGTTCTAACCGGTTCTGACCGGTTCTGACCGGTTCTAACCGGTTCTAACCGGTTCTAACCGGTTCTAACCGGTTCTAACCGGTTCTGACCGGTTCTGACCGGTTCTAAAAGACCGGTCGGTCCGGACTGGTCAAGACCGGTCGGTCCGGACTGGTCAAGACCGGTCCGAACTGGTCAAGACCGGTCGGTCCGGATTGGTCAAGACCGGTCCGGACTGGTCAAGACCGGTCCGGACTGGTCAAGACCGGTCGGTCCGGACTGGTCAAGACCGGTCGGTCCGGACTGGTCAAGACCGGTCCGGACTGGTCAAGACCGGTCGATCCGGTCTGGTCAAGACCGGTCGGTGCGGACTGGTCAAGACCGGTCGGTCCGAACCGGTCTTGACCAGTCCGGACCGGTCTTGACCAGTCCGGACCGACCGGTCTTGACCAGTTCGGACCGGTCTTGACCAGTCCGGACCGACCGGTCTTGACCAGTCCGGACCGACCGGTCTTTCAGAACCGGTCCGAACCGGTCAGAACCGGTCCGAACCGGTTAGAACCGGTTAGAACCGGTTAGAACCGGTTAGAACCGGTCAGAACCGGTCAGAACCGGTTAGAACCGGTTAGAACCGGTTAGAACCGGTCCGAACCGGTTAGAACCGGTTCTAACCGGTTCTAACCGGTTCTAACCGGTTCTAACCGGTTAGAACCGGTCAGAACCGGTCGGTCCGGACTGGTCAAGACCTGTCGGTCCGGACTGGTCAGGACCGGTCGGTCCGGACTGGTCAAGACCGGTCCGGATTGGTCAAGACCGGTTCGGACCGACCGGTTCTGACCGGTTCTAACCGGTTAGAACCGGTTAGAACCGGTCAGAACCGGTTAGAACCGGTTCTAACCGGTTCTAACCGGTTCTAACCGGTTCTAACCGGTTCTAACCGGTTCTAACCGGTTCTGACCGGTTCTGACCAGTTCTAACCGGTTCTAACCGGTTCTAACCGGTTCTAACCGGTTCGGACCGGTTCTGACCGGTTCTGAAAGACCGGTTCTGACCGGTTCTGAAAGACCGGTCGGTCCGGACTGGTCAAGACCGGTCGGTCCGGACTGGTCAAGACCGGTCCGAACTGGTCAAGACCGGTCGGTCCGGACTGGTCAAGACCGGTCCGGACTGGTCAAGACCGGTCGGTCCGGACTGGTCAAGACCGGTCGGTCCGGACTGGTCAAGACCGGCCCGGACTGGTCAAGACCGGTCGGTCCGGTCTGGTCAAGACCGGTCGGTGCGGACTGGTTAAGACCGGTCGGTCCGAACCGGTCTTGACCAGTCCGGACCGGTCTTGACCAGTCCGGACCGACCGGTCCTGACCAGTCCGGACCGACAGGTCTTGACCAGTCCGGACCGACCGGTTCTGACCGGTTCTAACCGGTTCTAACCGGTTCTAACCGGTTCTAACCGGTTCGGACCGGTTCTAACCGGTTCTAACCGGTTCTAACCGGTTCTAACCGGTTCTAACCGGTTCTGACCGGTTCTGACCGGTTCTAACCGGTTCTAACCGGTTCTAACCGGTTCTAACCGGTTCTAACCGGTTCGGACCGGTTCTGACCGGTTCTGAAAGACCGGTCGGTCCGGACTGGTCAAGACCGGTCGGTCCGGACTGGTCAAGACCGGTCGGTCCGGACTGGTCAAGACCGGTCCGAACTGGTCAAGACCGGTCGGTCCGGACTGGTCAAGACCGGTCGGTCCGAACCGGTCAGAACCTGTCAGAACCGGTTAGAACCGGTTAGAACCGGTTAGAACCGGTCAGAACCGGTCCGAACCGGTTAGAACCGGTTAGAACCGGTTAGAACCGGTTAGAACCGGTCAGAACCGGTTAGAACCGGTTAGAACCGGTTAGAACCGGTCCGAACCGGTCAGAACCGGTTAGAACCGGTCAGAACCGGTCCGAACCGGTCAGAACCGGTCCGAACCGGTCAGAACCGGTCAGAACCGGTCAGAACCGATCCGAACCGGTCGGAACCGGTCGGTCCGGACTGGTCAAGACCGGTCGGTCCGGTTAGAACCGGTTAGAACCGGTTAGAACCGGTCAGAACCGGTCGGTCCGGACTGGTCAAGACCTGTCGGTCCGGACTGGTCAGGACCGGTCGGTCCGGACTGGTCAAGACCGGTTCGGACCGACCGGTCTTAACCAGTCCGCACCGACCGGTCTTGACCAGACCGGACCGACCGGTCTTGACCAGTCCGGACCGACCGGTCTTTCAGAACCGGTCAGAACCGGTCCGAACCGGTTAGAACCGGTTAGAACCGGTTAGAACCGGTTAGAACCGGTTAGAACCGGTCAGAACCGGTCAGAACCGGTCAGAACCGGTTAGAACCGGTTAGAACCGGTTAGAACCGGTTAGAACCGGTTAGAACCGGTTCTAACCGGTTAGAACCGGTCAGAACCGGTCGGTCCGAACCGGTCTTGACCAGTCCGGACCGGTCTTGACCAAACCGGTTAGAACCGGTCAGAACCGGTTCTAACCGGTTCTAACCGGTTCTAACCGGTTCTAACCGGTTCTAACCGGTTCTAACCGGTTCTAACCGGTTCTAACCGGTTCTGACCGGTTCTGACCGGTTCTAACCGGTTCTGACCGGTTCTAACCGGTTCGGACCGGTTCTGACCGGTTCTGAAAGACCGGTCGGTCCGGACTGGTCAAGACCGGTCGGTCCGGACTGGTCAAGACCGGTCCGAACTGGTCAAGACCGGTCGGTCCGGACTGGTCAAGACCGGTCCGGACTGGTCAAGACCGGTCGGTCCGGACTGGTCAAGACCGGTCGGTCCGGACTGGTCAAGACCGGTCCGGACTGGTCAAGACCGGTTCGGACCGACCGGTCTTGACCAGTCCGGACCGGTCTTGACCAGTCCGGACCGACCGGTCTTGACCAGTTCGGACCGGTCTTGACCAGTCCGGACCGACCGGTCTTGACCAGTCCGGACCGACCGGTCTTTCAGAACCGGTCAGAACCGGTCCGAACCGGTTAGAACCGGTTAGAACCGGTTAGAACCGGTTAGAACCGGTTAGAACCGGTCAGAACCAGTCAGAACCGGTTAGAACCGGTTAGAACCGGTTAGAACCGGTTAGAACCGGTCCGAACCGGTTAGAACCGGTTAGAACCGGTTAGAACCGGTTAGAACCGGTTCTAACCGGTTCTGACCGGTTCTAACCGGTTCTAACCGGTTAGAACCGGTCAGAACCGGTCGGTCCGAACCGGTCTTGACCAGTCCGGACCGGTCTTGACCAGTCCGGACCGGTCTTGACCAGTCCGGACCGACCGGTCCTGACCAGTCCGGACCGACAGGTCTTGACCAGTCCGGACCCACCGGTTCTGACCGGTTCTAACCGGTTAGAACCGGTTAGAACCGGTTAGAACCGGTTAGAACCGGTTCTAACCGGTTCGGACAGGTTCTAACCGGTTCTAACCGGTTCTGACCGGTTCTGACCGGTTCTAACCGGTTCTAACCGGTTCTAACCGGTTCTAACCGGTTCGGACCGGTTCTGACCGGTTCGGACCGGTTCTGAAAGACCGGTCGGTCCGGACTGGTCAAGACCGGTCGGTCCGGACTGGTCAAGACCGGTCGGTCCGGACTGGTCAAGACCGGTCCGGACTGGTCAAGACCGGTCGGTCCGGACTGGTCAAGACCGGTCCGGACTGGTCAAGACCGGTTCGGACCGACCGGTCTTGACCAGTCCGCACCGACCGGTCTTGACCAGACCGGACCGACCGGTCTTGACCAGTCCGGACCGGTCTTGACCAGTCCGGACCGGTCTTGACCAGTCCGGACCGACCGGTCTTGACCAGTTCGGACCGGTCTTGACCAGTCCGGACCGACCGGTCTTTCAGAACCGGTCAGAACCGGTCCGAACCGGTTAGAACCGGTTAGAACCGGTTAGAACCGGTTAGAACCGGTCAGAACCGGTTAGAACCGGTTAGAACCGGTTAGAACCGGTTAGAACCGGTTAGAACCGGTTAGAACCGGTTAGAACCGGTCCGAACCGGTTAGAACCGGTTAGAACCGGTTAGAACCGGTTAGAACCGGTTAGAACCGGTTAGAACCGGTCCGGACTGGTCAAGACCGGTTCGGACCGACCGGTTCTGACCGGTTCTAACCGGTTCTAACCGGTTCTAACCGGTTCTAACCGGTTCTAACCGGTTCTGACCGGTTCTGACCGGTTCTAACCGGTTCTAACCGGTTCTAACCGGTTCTAACCGGTTCTAACCGGTTCTAACCGGTTCGGACCGGTTCTGACCGGTTCTGAAAGACCGGTCGGTCCGGACTGGTCAAGACCGGTCGGTCCGGACTGGTCAAGACCGGTCCGAACTGGTCAAGACCGGTCGGTCCGGACTGGTCAAGACCGGTCCGGACTGGTCAAGACCGGTCGGTCCGGACTGGTCAAGACCGGTCGGTCCGGACTGGTCAAGACCGGTCCGGACTGGTCAAGACCGGTCGGTCCGGTCTGGTCAAGACCGGTCGGTGCGGACTGGTTAAGACCGGTCGGTCCGAACCGGTCTTGACCAGTCCGGACCGGTCTTGACCAGTCCGGACCGACCGGTCCTGACCAGTCCGGACCGACAGGTCTTGACCAGTCCGGACCGACCGGTTCTGACCGGTTCTAACCGGTTCTAACCGGTTCTAACCGGACCGACCGGTCTTGACCAGTCCGGACCGACCGGTTCCGACCGGTTCGGACCGGTTCTGACCGGTTCTGACCGGTTCTGACCGGTTCGGACCGGTTCTGACCGGTTCTAACCGGTTCTGACCGGTTCGGACCGGTTCTGACCGGTTCTAACCGGTTCTGACCGGTTCGGACCAACCGGTTCTAACCGGTTCTGACCGGTTCTGACCGGTTCTAACCGGTTCTAACCGGTTCTAACCGGTTCTAACCGGTTCTAACCGGTTCTGACCGGTTCGGACCGGTTCTGACCGGTTCTAACCGGTTCTAACCGGTTCTAACCGGTTCTGACCGGTTCTGACCGGTTCGGACCGACCGGTCTTGACCAGTCCGGACCGGTCTTGACCAGTCCGGACCGACCGGTCTTGACCAGTTCGGACCGGTCTTGACCAGTCCGGACCGACCGGTCTTGACCAGTCCGGACCGACCGGTCTTGACCAGTCCGGACCGACCGGTCTTTCAGAACCGGTCCGAACCGGTTAGAACCGGTTAGAACCGGTTAGAACCGGTTAGAACCGGTTAGAACCGGTCAGAACCGGTCAGAACCGGTTAGAACCGGTTAGAACCGGTTAGAACCGGTTAGAACCGGTTAGAACCGGTTAGAACCGGTCCGAACCGGTTAGAACCGGTTAGAACCGGTTAGAACCGGTTAGAACCGGTTAGAACCGGTCAGAACCGGTCGGTCCGGACTGGTCAAGACCTGTCGGTCCGGACTGGTCAGGACCGGTCGGTCCGGACTGGTCAAGACCGGTCCGGACTGGTCAAGACCGGTTCGGACCGACCGGTCTTAACCAGTCCGCACCGACCGGTCTTGACCAGACCGGACCGACCGGTCTTGACCAGTCCGGGCCGGTCTTGACCAGTCCGGACCGACCGGTCTTGACCAGTCCGGACCGACCGGTCTTGACCAGTCCGGACCGGTCTTGACCAGTCCGGACCGACCGGTCTTGACCAGTTCGGACCGGTCTTGACCAGTCCGGACCGACCGGTCTTGACCAGTCCGGACCGACCGGTCTTTCAGAACCGGTCAGAACCGGTCCGAACCGGTTAGAACCGGTTAGAACCGGTTAGAACCGGTTAGAACCGGTTAGAACCGGTCAGAACCGGTTAGAACCGGTTAGAACCGGTCAGAACCGGTCGGTCCGAACCGGTCTTGACCAATCCGGACCGGTCTTGACCAGTCCGGACCGACCGGTCCTGACCAGTCCGGACCGACAGGTCTTGACCAGTCCGGACCGACCGGTTCTGACCGGTTCTAACCGGTTCTAACCGGTTCTAACCGGACCGACCGGTCTTGACCAGTCCGGACCGACCGGTTCCGACCGGTTCGGACCGGTTCTGACCGGTTCTGACCGGTTCTGACCGGTTCGGACCGGTTCTGACCGGTTCTAACCGGTTCTGACCGGTTCGGACCGGTTCTGACCGGTTCTAACCGGTTCTGACCGGTTCGGACCGGTTCTAACCGGTTCTAACCGGTTCTGACCGGTTCTGACCGGTTCTGACCGGTTCTAACCGGTTCTAACCGGTTCTAACCGGTTCTAACCGGTTCTAACCGGTTCTAACCGGTTCTGACCGGTTCGGACCGGTTCTGACCGGTTCTAACCGGTTCTAACCGGTTCTAACCGGTTCTGACCGGTTCTGACCGGTTCGGACCGACCGGTCTTGACCAGTCCGGACCGGTCTTGACCAGTCCGGACCGACCGGTCTTGACCAGTTCGGACCGGTCTTGACCAGTCCGGACCGACCGGTCTTGACCAGTCCGGACCGACCGGTCTTGACCAGTCCGGACCGACCGGTCTTTCAGAACCGGTCCGAACCGGTTAGAACCGGTTAGAACCGGTTAGAACCGGTTAGAACCGGTTAGAACCGGTCAGAACCGGTCAGAACCGGTTAGAACCGGTTAGAACCGGTTAGAACCGGTTAGAACCGGTTAGAACCGGTTAGAACCGGTCAGAACCGGTTAGAACCGGTTAGAACCGGTTAGAACCGGTTAGAACCGGTCAGAACCGGTCGGTCCGGACTGGTCAAGACCTGTCGGTCCGGACTGGTCAGGACCGGTCGGTCCGGACTGGTCAAGACCGGTCCGGACTGGTCAAGACCGGTTCGGACCGACCGGTCTTAACCAGTCCGCACCGACCGGTCTTGACCAGACCGGACCGACCGGTCTTGACCAGTCCGGGCCGGTCTTGACCAGTCCGGACCGACCGGTCTTGACCAGTCCGGACCGGTCTTGACCAGTCCGGACCGACCGGTCTTGACCAGTTCGGACCGGTCTTGACCAGTCCGGACCGACCGGTCTTGACCAGTCCGGACCGACCGGTCTTTCAGAACCGGTCAGAACCGGTCCGAACCGGTTAGAACCGGTTAGAACCGGTTAGAACCGGTTAGAACCGGTTAGAACCGGTCAGAACCGGTTAGAACCGGTTAGAACCGGTCAGAACCGGTCGGTCCGAACCGGTCTTGACCAATCCGGACCGGTCTTGACCAGTCCGGACCGACCGGTCCTGACCAGTCCGGACCGACAGGTCTTGACCAGTCCGGACCGACCGGTTCTGACCGGTTCTAACCGGTTAGAACCGGTTAGAACCGGTTAGAACCGGTTAGAACCGGTTCTAACCGGTTCGGACCGGTTCTAACCGGTTCTAACCGGTTCTGACCGGTTCTGACCGGTTCTAACCGGTTCTAACCGGTTCTAACCGGTTCTAACCGGTTCAGACCGGTTCTGACCGGTTCGGACCGGTTCTGAAAGACCGGTCGGTCCGGACTGGTCAAGACCGGTCGGTCCGGACTGGTCAAGACCGGTCCGAACTCGTCAAGACCGGTCGGTCCGGACTGGTCAAGACCGGTCCGGACTGGTCAAGACCGGTCGGTCCGGACTGGTCAAGACCGGTCCGGACTGGTCAGGACCGGTTCGGACCGACCGGTCTTGACCAGTCCGCACCGACCGGTCTTGACCAGACCGGACCGACCGGTCTTGACCAGTCCGGACCGGTCTTGACCAGTCCGGACCGACCGGTCTTGACCAGTCCGGACCGACCGGTCTTGACCAGTCCGGACCGGTCTTGACCAGTCCGGACCGACCGGTCTTGACCAGTTCGGACCGGTCTTGACCAGTCCGGACCGACCGGTCTTTCAGAACCGGTCAGAACCGGTCCGAACCGGTTAGAACCGGTTAGAACCGGTTAGAACCGGTTAGAACCGGTCAGAACCGGTCAGAACCGGTCAGAACCGGTTAGAACCGGTTAGAACCGGTTAGAACCGGTTAGAACCGGTTAGAACCGGTCCGAACCGGTTAGAACCGGTTAGAACCGGTTCTAACCGGTTCTGACCGGTTCTAACCGGTTCTAACCGGTTAGAACCGGTCAGAACCGGTCGGTCCGGACTGGTCAAGACCTGTCGGTCCGGACTGGTCAGGACCGGTCGGTCCGGACTGGTCAAGACCGGTCCGAACTGGTCAAGACCGGTTCGGACCGACCGGTCTTGACCAGTCCGCACCGACCGGTCTTGACCAGACCGGACCGACCGGTCTTGACCAGTCCGGACCGGTCTTGACCAGTCCGGACCGACCGGTCTTTCAGAACCGGTCCGAACCGGTCAGAACCGGTCCGAACCGGTCTTGACCAGTCCGGACCGACCGGTCTTGACCAGTCCGGACCGGTCTTGACCAGTCCGGACCGACCGGTCTTGACCAGTCCGGACCGACCGGTCTTGACCAGTCCGGACCGGTCTTGACCAGTCCGGACCGACCGGTCTTGACCAGTTCGGACCGGTCTTGACCAGTCCGGACCGACCGGTCTTGACCAGTTCGGACCGGTCTTGACCAGTCCGGACCGACCGGTCTTGACCAGTCCGGACCGACCGGTCTTTCAGAACCGGTCCGAACCGGTCAGAACCGGACCGACCGGTCTTGACCAGTCCGGACCGACCGGTCTTGACCAGTCCGGACCGACCGGTCTTGACCAGTCCGGACCGGTCTTGACCAGTCCGGACCGACCGGTCTTGACCAGTCCGGACCGACCGGTCTTGACCAGTCCGGACCGACCGGTCTTTCAGAACCGGTCAGAACCGGTCCGAACCGGTTAGAACCGGTTAGAACCGGTTAGAACCGGTTAGAACCGGTCAGAACCGGTCAGAACCGGTCAGAACCGGTTAGAACCGGTTAGAACCGGTTAGAACCGGTTAGAACCGGTTAGAACCGGTTAGAACCGGTTCTGACCGGTTCTAACCGGTTCTAACCGGTTAGAATCGGTCAGAACCGGTCGGTCCGAACCGGTCTTGACCAGTCCGGACCGGTCTTGACCAGTCCGGACCGACCGGTCCTGACCAGTCCGGACCGACAGGTCTTGACCAGTCCGGACCGACCGGTTCTGACCGGTTCTAAGTAGCAGCGGTGAACGAGGCCTGCAAATCGTTTCCGCTGTCGTTGTGCTTCCTTCTCGTTCTCTCTCTGGCAGCTGCCGACCGCGCAGTTTTCACCCAGCCTGCGTCCGCCCGAATACAGTGCGCTAGGCCGACGGTGCTGCACGCTTTGCGGCTCCACGAACATCAATATCTCTCTCGTCTTCCTTCCTGGCGTCGGCCGGCCAACATCGCCGTCGTCGCCGTCGCCTCCTCCTCGCCTTTCCGGCGCCATCCAGCCGGTTTCGTAAGCCGCGGCCGGGCCTCCTCGCAATCGTCGGCCCTCTAACAGTGCAGCCTCAGCCTCAGCCGAGCAACGAGCAAGTAGAAGCGGCGGCGTCATCAGCGGTGAACGAAGCCCGCAAATCGTTTCCGCTGTCGTTATGCTTCCTTCTCGTTCTCTCTCTGGCAGCTGCCGACCGCGCAGTTTTCACCCAGCCTGCGTCCGCCCGAATACAGTGCGCTAGGCCGACGGTGCTGCACGCTTTGCGGCTCCACGAACATCAATATCTATCTCGTCTTCCTTCCTGGCGTCGGCCGGCCAACATCGCCGTCGTCGTCGTCGTCGCCTCCTCCTCGCCTTTCCGGCGCCATCCAGCCGGTTTCGTAAGCCGCGGCCGGGCCCCCTCGCAATCGTCGGCCCTCTAACAGTGCAGCCTCAGCCTCAGCCGAGCAACGAGCAAGTAGAAGCGGCGGCGTCATCAGCGGTGAACGAAGTCCGCAAATCGTTTCCGCTGTCGTTATGCTTCCTTCTCGTTCTCTCTCTGGCAGCTGCCGACCGCGCAGTCTTCACCCAGCCTGCGTCCGCCCGAATACAGTGCGCTAGGCCGACGGTGCTGCACGCTTTGCGGCTCCACGAACATCAATATCTCTCTCGTCTTCCTTCCTGGCGTCGGCCGGCCAACATCGCCGTCGTCGTCGCCTCCTCCTCGCCTTTCCGGCGCCATCCAGCCGGTTTCGTAAGCCGCGGCCGGGCCTCCTCGCAATCGTCGGCCCTCTAACAGTGCAGCCTCAGCCTCAGCCTCAGCCGAGCAACGAGCAACAAGCAACGAGCAAGTAGAAGCGGTGAACGAGGCCTGCAAATCGTTTCCGCTGTCGTTGTGCTTCCTTCTCGTTCTCTCTCTGGCAGCTGCCGACCGCGCAGTTTTCACCCAGCCTGCGTCCGCCCGAATACAGTGCGCTAGGCCGACGGTGCTGCACGCTTTGCGGCTCCACGAACATCAATATCTCTCTCGTCTTCCTTCCTGGCGTCGGCCGGCCAACATCGCCGTCGTCGTCGCCTCCTCCTCGCCTTTCCGGCGCCATCCAGCCGGTTTCGTAAGCCGCGGCCGGGCCCCCTCGCAATCGTCGGCCCTCTAACAGTGCAGCCTCAGCCGAGCAACGAGCAACGAGCAAGTAGAAGCGGCGGCGTCATCAGCGGTGAACGAAGCCCGCAAATCGTTTCCGCTGTCGTTATGCTTCCTTCTCGTTCTCTCTCTGGCAGCTGCCGACCGCGCAGTTTTCACCCAGCCTGCGTCCGCCCGAATACAGTGCGCCGCGTCAGATTCGCTCGCTCGCTCGCTCGCTCGCCCCGCCGACAGCCGCCTGCCCGCCTGTTCGTGCTGTCACCATCGACCGATCGGTATCCTCCTCCTCGTCGCCGACCCGCGGCCTCGTCGACGTCGTCTTCGAGGACCCGGTCAGGTTACGCCGCTGACCTCGTGTCGCGTCGCCGCCGGCGCGGCGGACGGGCTAGTTGTCGCTTCCCGATCCGCCACAGGCGACGCGACGTCACCGAAAGAGAGCGGTGCTGTGTGTTCGTCCCGCTAGACCGGGACGGATCAACAACCGTGGCTACAACTCCGGGTTTCGCGGCGGTGGTGCCCCCCCCCCCGCAATCTCCTCGCGCTCGCCCATCCCGGCATCGTCGTTGCTTTGGCTCGTTCGGCGGCTGCCGACAACGCCGTTTTCGTCATCGCACACACGCTTCTCGTTGACCGCAGCCCGTGCTGTCGCAATCGTTTCGGCTCGCTCGCTTCCCCGCTCGTCGTCCTTCTCGCGTGGCGGCGGCGGCGGCGGCAGCAGCAGCCAGAAACCGCCTCGCTTCTTCAACCCGCACCGGCGCCCGTCCTACCGCAGCGGCCCGGTGTGCGGCAGTCGGATCGCAAACCGTTTCTACTCGGCGAACTCTTTTTCTTCCGTCTGGCGCGCTTTTCCGCTGCTACAGCAGAGCGGCGGATTAGGACGCGTAACGTACGTACGAACGAACGGCTACCGCAGCAGCAGCGGCGGCCGCGATTTTTCAGGCTTCTCCTCCTCCTCCTCCTCCTCCTCCTCTTCGCTTTCGTTTGCTCTCCGCGCGGCGGCGGCGGCGATGGCAGCAGCGGGACTTCCGCCTCGACATCCGCCTCGACTTCCGCTCTCAGCCGACCGACGCGACGGTGACGCTACTACAGCGACGACGACGACGACGACGACGATACCTGGTTGATCCTGCCAGTAGTCATATGCTTGTCTCAAAGCTTAAGCCATGCAAGTGTAAGTTCATGCCGTAAACGAATGGTGAAACCGCGAATGGCTCAGGAACCGGACCTAATCCTCGGGACCGTATTCCTCACCGCGAGGAGAGTGGATAACTGTGGCAATTCTAGAGCTAATACATGCAACCGAAGCCGCGATCGCAGGTCGCACCCGGGCGTCGGGCCGAAAAACGGCTTCCGGCAGCAGCAGCGGTCTTCGTCGCCGCAGCGCCTCCGCGTGCTCGGCGTCGTCCCAGCCGCTGCCGGTCGTCGCCGGCGCCCGCTCGGCCGGGTTGGTTCCGGGACTGCTCGCCAGTTCCCGCCGCCGCCGGTCGCGACGATACGGTCGGCCTTCCGCATTGGTCGCGGCGCAAATATTAGACTGAGACCGACGCGTACGGGCCGTCGCAGCAGCCGCCGTCGCCGTGCTTCGCACGCGCGCGGGTCTAGGCGTGCGTCGGCTTCACGCCCCTTCGATTTTGGTGACTCTGGATAACTGTCAGTACGATCGCACGGGCTAGTATCGACTAGCCTTCGCGCGACGGGTCCCCCGCGAGTCCGCCCTATCAACTGTCGACGGCCCGGTAAGTGCCGACCGTGGTGGCAACGGGTAACGGGGAATCAGGGTTCGATTCCGGAGAGGGAGCATGCGAAACGGCTACCACATCCAAGGAAGGCAGCAGGCGCGCAAATTACCCACTCCCGGCACGGGGAGGTAGTGACGAAAAATAACGACGCGGGACTCTGTCGAGGCCCCGCGATCGGAATGAGTACACTTCAAATCCGTTAACGAGGATCGACCGGAGGGCAAGTCTGGTGCCAGCAGCCGCGGTAATTCCAGCTCCGGTAGCGTATATTAAAATTGTTGCGTTTGAAAAGCTCGTAGTCGGAATTCGGGTCTCGAAAACGTGCCCCAGCACGTTCGGGGCGACGGCGCCGTCGCGGGCGTGCCTCGCGCGCGTCCGCTTCGGTCGTCCGTTCGCACTCCCGGCCCTATTCGCCGGTGCGTGCGCGGTCGTGCCGCGGAGCTCTGCGCGCATCGTCGCTGCGACGGTCTCTCCGGTAGCCCGTCACCCGCCTCCGTAGCTTCCGCTTCCGTCCTCTCGGTCGGTCGGTCGGTCGGTCGGCATCGGCACGCGATCGTTCGGCCTCGCCGCCGTCGTCGCTGCTGCCGCCGCCGCCGCCGTCTCCTCCGTCGCTTGCGGCGGTACGCGGTGTTCGGGGGAAACAAACGGGGGTCGAGCGTCGCCCGGGGCATCGCCGCTCGCACGCGTTTCGGTAGCGCGTCCACCTCCCGGTCGTTTCGGCCCGCACGGTTCCTCCGAGGGTGCTCTTCGCCGAGTGTCCGAGGCGGCCGGTACGTTCACTGTGAAAAAATTAGAGTGCTCAGAGCGAGCCCCGCCGGCTTGCATACGAAAAGCATGGAATGATGGAAAATGGCCTCGTCCGCGCGTCATCCGTCGGTCTCCGTTCACGACGAGGCAATGATCGAAGGGAGCGATCGGGGCCACTCGTATTGCGACGTTAGAGGTGAAATTCTTGGATCGTCGCAAGACGCACTGCAGCGACGGCGTGTGGCAAGCACGTTTTCCTCGATCAAGAGCGAAAGTCGGAGGTTCGAAGACGATCAGATACCGTCGTAGTTCCGACCGTAAACGATGCCGACTGGCGCTCCGCCGGCGTTCGCTTCGATGACCCGGCGGGGAGCCTGCGCGGGAAACCATAGTCGGTTCCGGGGGGAGTATGGTTGCAAAACAGAAACTTAAAGGAATTGACGGAAGGGCACCACCAGGAGTGGAGCCTGCGGCTTAATTTGACTCAACACGGGAAAACTCACCCGGTCCGGACACCGGTAGGATTGACAGATCGATAGCTCTTTCTCGATTCGGTGGGTGGTGGTGCATGGCCGTTCTTAGTTGGTGGAGCGATCCGTCTGGTTGATTCCGATAACGAACGAGACTCCGGCCTGCTAACTAGCGCGTCGATTAGTGCTTTTCCGGTAGCGAGGCGGCGCCGAAGCCATCGTCGGTAGCTCCGCGCGCGGCCCGTGCTTGCCGTTGCCGCCGCTCTCCTTCGCGTCCGGCGCTGCGGCCGCGTCCGGCAACTGCCTTCTTAGCAGCCTTTCGTGCTCCGCTCCTCGCGGGTTGGTGTGCGGGTTGGTCTGGGATGGCGGTTCGCACGCGGCGTGGTTGCGGCGTCGGTTGCGGAGCGGCGGCGGTGACTCGGTCGGCTCGGCCCGCGCGAGCCCGGCGGCGGCACGCCGTCGCGCCCGGGCCAGTCGGTTGGCGAACGCAGCGCTTCTTAGAGGGACGGGCGGCAGAAAGCCGCACGAGGCGGAGCGATAACAGGTCTGTGATGCCCTTAGATGTCCGGGGCCGCACGCGCGCTACACTGGAGGTATCAGCGGGCGCGTCTCCCCCGGCCCGAGAGGGTCGGGAAACCTCTGAACCACCTCCCGTGATAGGGATCGGGGCCTGGAACCAACCCCGTGAACGAGGAATTCCCGGTAGGCGCGGGTCATCAGCCCGCGTCGATCACGTCCCTGCCCTTTGTACACACCGCCCGTCGCTACTACCGATCGAACGGTCCGGTGAGGTCCTCGGATCTGGCCGACGAGTTCTGACCGGTTCTGACCGGTTCTAACCGGTTCGGACCGGTTCTGACCGGTTCTGACCGGTTCTAACCGGTTCTAACCGGTTCTAACCGGTTCGGACCGGTTCTAACCGGTTCGGACCGGTTCTAACCGGTTCTAACCGGACCGACCGGTCTTGACCAGTCCGGACCGGTCTTGACCGGTCGGTCCGGTCAGGTCTTGACCAGTCCGGACCGACCGGTTCTGACCGGTTCTAACCGGTTAGAACCGGTTCTAACCGGTTAGAACCGGTTAGAACCGGTCAGAACCGGTTAGAACCGGTCAGAACCGGTTAGAACCGGTTCTAACCGGTTCGGACCGGTTCTAACCGGTTCTAACCGGTTCTAACCGGTTCTAACCGGTTCTAACCGGTTCGGACCGGTTCTAACCGGTTCTAACCGGTTCTAACCGGTTCTAACCGGTTCGGACCGGTTCTGAAAGACCGGTCGGTCCGGACTGGTCAAGACCGGTCGGTCCGGACTGGTCAAGACCGGTCCGAACTGGTCAAGACCGGTCGGTCCGGACTGGTCAAGACCGGTCCGGACTGGTCAAGACCGGTCGGTCCGGACTGGTCAAGACCGGTCCGGACTGGTCAAGACCGGTTCGGACCGACCGGTCTTGACCAGTCCGCACCGACCGGTCTTGACCAGACCGGACCGACCGGTCTTGACCAGTCCGGACCGGTCTTGACCAGTCCGGACCGACCGGTCTTGACCAGTCCGGACCGACCGGTCTTGACCAGTCCGGACCGGTCTTGACCAGTCCGGACCGGTCTTGACCAGTCCGGACCGGTCTTGACCAGTCCGGACCGACCGGTCTTGACCAGTTCGGACCGGTCTTGACCAGTCCGGACCGACCGGTCTTGACCAGTCCGGACCGACCGGTCTTTCAGAACCGGTCAGAACCGGTCCGAACCGGTTAGAACCGGTTAGAACCGGTTAGAACCGGTTAGAACCGGTTAGAACCGGTCAGAACCGGTCAGAACCGGTTAGAACCGGTTAGAACCGGTTAGAACCGGTTAGAACCGGTCCGAACCGGTTAGAACCGGTCCGAACCGGTTAGAACCGGTTAGAACCGGTTCTAACCGGTTCTAACCGGTTCTGACCGGTTCTGACCGGTTCTAACCGGTTCTAACCGGTTCTAACCGGTTCTAACCGGTTCTAACCGGTTCGGACCGGTTCTGACCGGTTCGGACCGGTTCTGACCGGTTCTGAAAGACCGGTCGGTCCGGACTGGTGAAGAGCGGTCGGTCCGGACTGGTCAAGACCGGTCCGAACTGGTCAAGACCGGTCCGGACTGGTCAAGACCGGTCCGGACTGGTCAAGACCGGTCGGTCCGGACTGGTCAAGACCGGTCGGTCCGGACTGGTCAAGACCGGTTCTAACCGGTTCTAACCGGTTCTAACCGGTTAGAACCGGTCAGAACCGGTCGGTCCGAACCGGTCTTGACCAGTCCGGACCGGTCTTGACCAAACCGGTTAGAACCGGTCAGAACCGGTTAGAACCGGTTAGAACCGGTCAGAACCGGTTAGAACCGGTTCTAACCGGTTCTAACCGGTTCTAACCGGTTCTAACCGGTTCTAACCGGTTCTAACCGGTTCTGACCGGTTCTGACCGGTTCTAACCGGTTCTAACCGGTTCTAACCGGTTCTAACCGGTTCGGACCGGTTCTGACCGGTTCTGAAAGACCGGTCGGTCCGGACTGGTCAAGACCGGTCGGTCCGG
This sequence comes from Octopus bimaculoides, assembly GCF_046866305.1. Taxonomy (NCBI): domain Eukaryota; kingdom Metazoa; phylum Mollusca; class Cephalopoda; order Octopoda; family Octopodidae; genus Octopus; species Octopus bimaculoides. The sequence goes on from NC_142946.1 coordinate 6,634,258, forward strand.
ACTGGTCAAGACCGGTCCGAACTGGTCAAGACCGGTCCGGACTGGTCAAGACCGGTCGGTCCGGACTGGTCAAGACCGGTCGGTCCGGACTGGTCAAGACCGGTCGGTCCGGACTGGTCAAGACCGGTCCGGACTGGTCAAGACCGGTTCGGACCGACCGGTCTTGACCAGTCCGCACCGACCGCTCTTGACCAGACCGGACCGACCGGTCTTGACCAGTCCGGACCGGTCTTGACCAGTCCGGACCGACCGGTCTTGACCAGTCCGGACCGACCGGTCTTGACCAGTCCGGACCGGTCTTGACCAGTCCGGACCGACCGGTCTTGACCAGTTCGGACCGGTCTTGACCAGTCCGGACCGACCGGTCTTGACCACTCCGGACCGACCGGTCTTTCAGAACCGGTCAGAACCGGTCCGAACCGGTTAGAACCGGTTAGAACCGGTTAGAACCGGTTAGAACCGGTCAGAACCGGTCAGAACCGGTTAGAACCGGTTAGAACCGGTTAGAACCGGTTAGAACCGGTTAGAACCGGTTCTAACCGGTTCTAACCGGTTCTAACCGGTTCTAACCGGTTAGAACCGGTCAGAACCGGTCGGTCCGAACCGGTCTTGACCAGTCCGGACCGGTCTTGACCAAACCGGTTAGAACCGGTCAGAACCGGTTAGAACCGGTTCTAACCGGTTCTAACCGGTTCGGACCGGTTCTAACCGGTTCGGACCGGTTCTAACCGGTTCTAACCGGTTCTAACCGGTTCTAACCGGTTCTGACCGGTTCTGACCGGTTCTAACCGGTTCTAACCGGTTCTAACCGGTTCTAACCGGTTCTAACCGGTTCGGACCGGTTCTGACCGGTTCTGAAAGACCGGTCGGTCCGGACTGGTCAAGACCGGTCGGTCCGGACTGGTCAAGACCGGTCCGAACTGGTCAAGACCGGTCGGTCCGGACTGGTCAAGACCGGTCCGGACTGGTCAAGACCGGTCCGGACTGGTCAAGACCGGTCGGTCCGGACTGGTCAAGACCGGTCGGTCCGGACTGGTCAAGACCGGTCCGGACTGGTCAAGACCGGTCGGTCCGGACTGGTCAAGACCGGTCCGGACTGGTCAAGACCGGTTCGGACCGACCGGTCTTGACCAGTCCGCACCGACCGGTCTTGACCAGACCGGACCGACCGGTCTTGACCAGTCCGGACCGGTCTTGACCAGTCCGGACCGACCGGTCTTGACCAGTCCGGACCGGTCTTGACCAGTCCGGACCGGTCTTGACCAGTCCGGACCGGTCTTGACCAGTCCGGACCGACCGGTCTTGACCAGTTCGGACCGGTCTTGACCAGTCCGGACCGACCGGTCTTGACCAGTCCGGACCGACCGGTCTTGACCAGTCCGGACCGACCGGTCTTTCAGAACCGGTCAGAACCGGTCCGAACCGGTTAGAACCGGTTAGAACCGGTTAGAACCGGTTAGAACCGGTTAGAACCGGTCAGAACCGGTCAGAACCGGTTAGAACCGGTTAGAACCGGTTAGAACCGGTTAGAACCGGTTCGAACCGGTTAGAACCGGTCCGAACCGGTTAGAACCGGTTCTAACCGGTTCTAACCGGTTCTGACCGGTTCTGACCGGTTCTAACCGGTTCTAACCGGTTCTAACCGGTTCGGACCGGTTCTGACCGGTTCGGACCGGTTCTGACCGGTTCTGAAAGACCGGTCGGTCCGGACTGGTGAAGAGCGGTCGGTCCGGACTGGTCAAGACCGGTCCGAACTGGTCAAGACCGGTCCGGACTGGTCAAGACCGGTCCGGACTGGTCAAGACCGGTCGGTCCGGACTGGTCAAGACCGGTCGGTCCGGACTGGTCAAGACCGGTTCTAACCGGTTCTAACCGGTTCTAACCGGTTAGAACCGGTCAGAACCGGTCGGTCCGAACCGGTCTTGACCAGTCCGGACCGGTCTTGACCAAACCGGTTAGAACCGGTCAGAACCGGTTAGAACCGGTTAGAACCGGTCAGAACCGGTTAGAACCGGTTCTAACCGGTTCGGACCGGTTCTGACCGGTTCTGAAAGACCGGTCGGTCCGGACTGGTCAAGACCGGTCGGTCCGGACTGGTCAAGACCGGTCCGAACTGGTCAAGACCGGTCCGGACTGGTCAAGACCGGTCGGTCCGGACTGGTCAAGACCGGTCGGTCCGGACTGGTCAAGACCGGTCGGTCCGGACTGGTCAAGACCGGTCCGGACTGGTCAAGACCGGTTCGGACCGACCGGTCTTGACCAGTCCGCACCGACCGCTCTTGACCAGACCGGACCGACCGGTCTTGACCAGTCCGGACCGGTCTTGACCAGTCCGGACCGACCGGTCTTGACCAGTCCGGACCGACCGGTCTTGACCAGTCCGGACCGGTCTTGACCAGTCCGGACCGACCGGTCTTGACCAGTTCGGACCGGTCTTGACCAGTCCGGACCGACCGGTCTTGACCAGTCCGGACCGACCGGTCTTTCAGAACCGGTCAGAACCGGTCCGAACCGGTTAGAACCGGTTAGAACCGGTTAGAACCGGTTAGAACCGGTCAGAACCGGTCAGAACCGGTTAGAACCGGTTAGAACCGGTTAGAACCGGTTAGAACCGGTTAGAACCGGTTCTAACCGGTTCTAACCGGTTCTAACCGGTTAGAACCGGTCAGAACCTGTCGGTCCGAACCGGTCTTGACCAGTCCGGACCGGTCTTGACCAAACCGGTTAGAACCGGTCAGAACCGGTTAGAACCGGTTAGAACCGGTCAGAACCGGTCGGTCCGAACCGGTCTTGACCAGTCCGGACCGGTCTTGACCAAACCGGTTAGAACCGGTCAGAACCGGTTAGAACCGGTTAGAACCGGTCAGAACCGGTTAGAACCGGTTCTAACCGGTTCTAACCGGTTCTAACCGGTTCTAACCGGTTCTAACCGGTTCTGACCGGTTCTAACCGGTTCTAACCGGTTCTAACCGGTTCTAACCGGTTCTAACCGGTTCTAACCGGTTCTAACCGGTTCTGACCGGTTCTGACCGGTTCTAACCGGTTCTAACCGGTTCTAACCGGTTCTAACCGGTTCTAACCGGTTCTAACCGGTTCGGACCGGTTCTGACCGGTTCTGAAAGACCGGTCGGACCGGACTGGTCAAGACCGGTCGGTCCGGACTGGTCAAGACCGGTCCGAACTGGTCAAGACCGGTCGGTCCGGACTGGTCAAGACCGGTCCGGACTGGTCAAGACCGGTCGGTCCGGACTGGTCAAGACCGGTCGGTCCGGACTGGTCAAGACCGGTCGGTCCGGACTGGTCAAGACCGGTCCGGACTGGTCAAGACCGGTTCGGACCGACCGGTCTTGACCAGTCCGCACCGACCGCTCTTGACCAGACCGGACCGACCGGTCTTGACCAGTCCGGACCGGTCTTGACCAGTCCGGACCGACCGGTCTTGACCAGTCCGGACCGGTCTTGACCAGTCCGGACCGACCGGTCTTGACCAGTCCGGACCGACCGGTCTTGACCAGTCCGGACCGGTCTTGACCAGTCCGGACCGGTCTTGACCAGTCCGGACCGACCGGTCTTGACCAGTCCGGACCGACCGGTCTTTCAGAACCGGTCAGAACCGGTCAGAACCGGTTAGAACCGGTTAGAACCGGTTAGAACCGGTTAGAACCGGTTAGAACCGGTCAGAACCGGTCAGAACCGGTTAGAACCGGTCAGAACCGGTTAGAACCGGTTAGAACCGGTTAGAACCGGTTAGAACCGGTCCGAACCGGTTAGAACCGGTTAGAACCGGTTAGAACCTGTTAGAACCGGTTAGAACCGGTTCTGACCGGTTCTAACCGGTTCTAACCGGTTAGAACCGGTCAGAACCGGTCGGTCCGAACCGGTCTTGACCAGTCCGGACCGGTCTTGACCAGTCCGGACCGACCGGTCCTGACCAGTCCGGACCGACAGGTCTTGACCAGTCCGGACCGACCGGTTCTGACCGGTTCTAACCGGTTAGAACCGGTTAGAACCGGTCAGAACCGGATAGAACCGGTTCTAACCGGTTCTAACCGGTTCTAACCGGTTCTAACCGGTTCGGACCGGTTCTAACCGGTTCTAACCGGTTCTAACCGGTTCTAACCGGTTCTGACCGGTTCTAACCGGTTCTAACCGGTTCTAACCGGTTCTAACCGGTTCGGACCGGTTCTGACCGGTTCGGACCGGTTCTGAAAGACCGGTCGGTCCGGACTGGTCAAGACCGGTCCTCGCCTTTCCGGCGCCATCCAGCCGGTTTCGTAAGCCGCGGCCGGGCCTCCTCGCAATCGTCGGCCCTCTAACAGTGCAGCCTCAGCCTCAGCCGAGCAACGAGCAAGTAGAAGCGGCGGCGTCATCAGCGGTGAACGAAGCCCGCAAATCGTTTCCGCTGTCGTTATGCTTCCTTCTCGTTCTCTCTCTGGCAGCTGCCGACCGCGCAGTTTTCACCCAGCCTGCGTCCGCCCGAATACAGTGCGCTAGGCCGACGGTGCTGCACGCTTTGCGGCTCCACGAACATCAATATCTCTCTCGTCTTCCTTCCTGGCGTCGGCCGGCCAACATCGCCGTCGTCGTCGTCGTCGCCTCCTCCTCGCCTTTCCGGCGCCATCCAGCCGGTTTCGTAAGCCGCGGCCGGGCCCCCTCGCAATCGTCGGCCCTCTAACAGTGCAGCCTCAGCCTCAGCCGAGCAACGAGCAAGTAGAAGCGGCGGCGTCATCAGCGGTGAACGAAGCCCGCAAATCGTTTCCGCTGTCGTTATGCTTCCTTCTCGTTCTCTCTCTGGCAGCTGCCGACCGCGCAGTCTTCACCCAGCCTGCGTCCGCCCGAATACAGTGCGCTAGGCCGACGGTGCTGCACGCTTTGCGGCTCCACGAACATCAATATCTCTCTCGTCTTCCTTCCTGGCGTCGGCCGGCCAACATCGCCGTCGTCGCCGTCGCCTCCTCCTCGCCTTTCCGGCGCCATCCAGCCGGTTTCGTAAGCCGCGGCCGGGCCCCCTCGCAATCGTCGGCCCTCTAACAGTGCAGCCTCAGCCGAGCAACGAGCAAGTAGAAGCGGCGGCGTCATCAGCGGTGAACGATGCCCGCAAATCGTTTCCGCTGTCGTTATGCTTCCTTCTCGTTCTCTCTCTGGCAGCTGCCGACCGCGCAGTTTTCACCCAGCCTGCGTCCGCCCGAATACAGTGCGCTAGGCCGACGGTGCTGCACGCTTTGCGGCTCCACGAACATCAATATCTCTCTCGTCTTCCTTCCTTTCCTCGCCTCCGCGTCGGCCAGCATCAGCAGTGCTGGTAGGCGTAGTAGTAGTAGTAGTAGTAGCAAATACCGAAACCCTGGACGGGGGATCACTCGGCTCGTCCGTCGATGAAGAGCGCGGCTATCCGCGTGAACTGATGCGAATTGCAGGACTCAGTGAACATCGACACCTCGAACGCACATTGCGGCCCCGGGATCCCATCGTCCCGGGGCCCCGTCCGGTCGAGAGGCGGTCACGACACGAAAAAGCCGTCCGCCGTTGCAGCAGCAGCAGCGGCGGGGAGTCGGGAGTCGCAGGAAAGGGCGCGCGCCGTGGAAGCGGGCGGGCAGCGTGAACAGCTCGCCTTTCGTTCTCGCTACTGCTTCTGCTTCGCCAGACCGTCATCGCTGCGACACCTGCCACGGAGCGGCCGACATGTGCAGTAGCAGCAGGGAACGCACCGTCCGCCGTTCGTGCGCACTCTTCTGCCTGCCGCCCTCGCCGTCGTTGCCTCCTCTTATTACTCCGTGGCGGCCGTTGCCGCCGCCGCCGCCGCCGCCGCAGCCGTCTGCATCTTCGGTCGGTGTTCGCTCTGTGGATCTCGTTTGCGAGCGTTCGTGCAGGCCGACGAAGACGACGACGACGACGACGACGACGACGAATCGAATGCGGTTTGCCGCAGCGACGACTTTTTTTTTTTTCTAAGCTGCCCTCGACTCGGACGAGACTACCCGCCGAACTTAAGCATATCGCTAAGCGGAGGAAAAGAAACCAACCGGGATTCCCTAAGTAACGGCGAGTGAACCGGGAGAAGCCCAACGCCGAATCTCGTCGGCCGCGCCGGTCGTCGAGAGCTGTGGCGCAAGGGTCGTACACGGTCGATCGTTTCGCCCGGCTAGGTTCGGAGTCCCCTCGATCGGGGCTGCCCAGAGCGGGTGCCAGGCCCATTCGGAGCCGGCGGCGATCGGCGGTGTTTCTTTTCGGCCCGAGAGTCGGGTTGCTTGGGAACGCAGCCCAAAGCGGGTGGTAAGCTCCATCCAAGGCTAAATACGGGGACGAGTCCGATAGCCGACAGGTACCGCGAGGGAAAGTTGAAAAGAACTTTGGAGAGAGAGTTCAAGAGACCGTGAAACCGCCCAGGGGTAAACGGGTAGGACCGCTCACCGCGATCGCGAGGGGACTCAGTCCGCTGCCACTTTCACCCCCGCCTCCTAAGGCGCCGTCGTCGCCGACGAACGCGTCGGTGGCGGCCGCTCGTTTCCGCGGGCGGTCGTCTGCCGCCTCGTCGGCGCTCGATTTCCGTGGCGCCGGCATCGGACGCACTTCCCCTCCGATCCGTCGTCGCGACCCGTTCCCGTCGGGCCGGTAGGCGCGCGGCGTCCGCAGGTCGCAGACGAGCGCCTCGGCGTCCGGAACCCGTTCACGCGGGGATCGACCGGCGTCGGGATCCACGCGCTTCTCTCGACCGGGCCCGTCGCTCCACGAAAGCGCAGGCACGGCTAACCGACGGAGACGGGCTAACGCACCTCGCCCTCAGCACTCACGACGCAGCGAGTCGCGAAAGCGACGCGGCCGCCCGCCTGCTCCTTCTTCTTCTACTACTTCTTCTACTTGCTCCTCGTCTTTGCGCGTGGTGCTACAGCAGCAGGAGCGGTGGTTGTTGGAGGAGTCGGCGGGATCGCCCGAAAAGCCGCCCGCTGCTGCCGGTCAGCGACGAGCATCGGCAACCTACCCGACCCGTCTTGAAACACGGACCGAGGAGTCCCAGTCGACTGCGAGTCGTTGGAGCCTTTCACTTTGCGAACTCCGACGGCACAGCGAAAGCGAGAACGTGACACGTCGCCGCTCGGGGGAAGGGAGTTGGGCCGCTGTCGCAGCAGCCGCCGCAGTTGCTGCCGCCGTCGTCTAATCTCGTCGGTTGCTGCAGCATCAGCGGTGGTGGTGGCGGCGGCTCGCTTCTTTTTTTGTAACACGCGGCGTTTCGAAGCATCGTTCCCGGGTCGGGCCCGCGCGTTCGCGCTCGAAAGCGCGCGTTCCCGCTCCGACTCAGGTGTAGCAGGCGGCCGGGGACCCGAAAGATGGCGATCCACGCCCGGTCGGGACGAAGCCAGAGGAAACTCTGGTGGAAGTCCGAAGCGCCTCTGACGTGCAAATCGATCGTCGGAACCGGGTGTAGGGGCGAAAGACCAATCGAGCCGTCTAGTAGCTGGTTCCCTCCGAAGTTTCCCTCAGGATAGCTGGCGCCAGCAGGAGAACGACACGCAATTCCGTCCGGTAAAGCGAACGACTGGAGGCCCCGGGGACGTTGACGGCCTCGATCTACTCTCGAACTCGGAACGGGCGAAACGGGCCGCGCTACTCCTCTCCCGAACGGAGGCGGCCGTTTACGAATCGTTGGGAATAATGATAATTATTTTGCGCGTTTCTTGCGACGAATGCACGGTGCCAAGTGGGCCACTTTTGGTAAGCAGAACTGGTGATGTGGGATGAACCGAACGTCCGGCTAAGGTGCCCTACGCTTCGCCCATTAGATCCCCGAAAGGGTGTCGGTCGATATAGACAGCAGGACGGTGGCCACGGAAGTCGGAATCCGCTCAGGAGTGTGTAACAACTTACCTGCCGAATCGACCGGCCCCGAAAATGGATGGCGCTGGAGCGAGCGACCGATGCCGGACCGGCCGGGCGACAGGTTGCGCGATCGCCGGCGAGGCGACTTTCCGATGCCCGGTCGAGTAGGAGGGCGCCGCGGCGTGCATGGAAGCCGCGGGCGCGAGCCCGGGTGAAGCCGACCGCGGGTGCAGATCTCGGTGGTAGTAGCAAATATTCGAACGAGACCTTCGAAGACCGAAGTGGAGAAGGGTTCCGTGCCAACGGCGGTCGAGCACGGGTCAGTCGGTCCTAAGAAGCGGGCGAAAGCTTCCACGAAAGGCGCCGGATCCGTCACGAAAGCGGTTGTAGCAAATATAATAGCAGCAGCAGATGCGGCCGGCCTCGCATCGAAAGGGAATCGGGTTAATATTCCCGAACCCGAACTCGGAGAGTGCTCGTCCGGCGGTGGGAACGCGGCGCGCCGCTCCTAGTAGCGCGTTTGTCGTCGAAGCCGGCGGTCGGGCGAAGCAGCGGCAACGCAAGCGAGCCCGGAGACGTTGCCGGGAGCCCCGGGAAGAGTTCTCTCTTCTTCGTAAAGGACCGCGTCCGTGGAATCGGCTCGTCCGGAGATACGGATATGGTACCTGTAGAGCGCCGCGTCTCGGGCGGCGTCCGGTGCGCTCTCGGCGGCCCTGGAAAATCCGGGTCCGTAACGATTCGCAGCTCTCGAGTCGGTCCGTACCCACCATCCGCAGCAGGTCTCCAAGGTGTACAGCCTCTCGTCGATAGCGCCAATGTAGGTAAGGGAAGTCGGCAAAATGGATCCGTACCTTCGGAAGAAGGATTGGCTCCGAGGACCGGGTCGGTCGGGCCGTGTGTGTCGCTGCGCTCCCGCGCGGCGGTTGCTTCGCCGTTCGCTCGGCGTCGCGCTGCTGCAGCGGGCGCCGGAACACGTCTTCACGCGAAGCGGCGGATCGGTACGGGGCTGTAGCGTTGGCGTCGGACTCGGCATCTCGGGCGCCTTTCCGGCCGTCGTTTGCGCCGCCTTCCGTGGCGGCGGGCAACTCGCTTCGCGTCGGTGTGCGGTCGCGCCTTCGGTCAACGGGAGTTGGCGGCTTCTTCGTCGGGTAGGAAAGTCGGTTGGTCGGTCGGTCGGTCGCGTGCGGCATAGTCGTCAGCACGTCGCGTCCTCGCGGCGGAAAGCGGTGGTTGTCGCCGCGTCGGTCCTCCTCCTCTTCCTCCTCCTCCTCTCGCACGCGCGGCCTTCTCTCGCGTCGGCGTTCCGCACCTCCCGACGCGCGGTCGGGCCGCCGTCGCATGTCGGCGCGCGGCGGTTTCATACGGGGCGCCCGGGGCGTAGTGGGCGCGAACAACACGGCTCCACACCCGAGACGCCGTGGAGCGACACGGCTTTGGGCTCGCCGTCGCGTCGGTGCTCGCGGCCCTCTGTTCCCGCCTTGCGTGGGGTCGTGCGGTCGTTGCACCGCGACGCGCGGCAGGCGTTCGGCCGGCGGCGAACGGTCGACTCGGAACTGGTACGGACCGGGGGAATCCGACTGTCTAATTAAAACAGAGCATCGCGTAGCCGGCCGAGCCGCACAGACGCGATGTGATTTCTGCCCAGTGCTCTGAATGTCAAAGTGAAGAAATTCAACCAAGCGCGGGTAAACGGCGGGAGTAACTATGACTCTCTTTCGTGGGGCCTGATGCGTTATGACCCACTGGCCTTGCATGGGTGGTACACCCTACTGCTCCGTCACATTTGGGTGTGCTTTCTGCCGAACGATGCTACAACCACATTCTATAATATGCTGGGGCTTGAGTGGAAGTGGTCTGACCAATCTCTCTGCGTTGGGTGAGTGCATCGGTTTTTCCCCTGCAGGGGGTGGGCCCGCTGGGAGGTCCACCCGCCTATAGGTCAATGGCCTTTCAATAGCGGGTTCACCTGCGG
>NC_142946.1:6649044-6676544 GCF_046866305.1 Octopus bimaculoides
CAGCGAGAGGGAAGCGATTGGCAGCGAGTAAAGAGAATGCGGACGCCTCGGCGGCGGACGGCCGCCGCCGAACCGCCGGTGCGATGGAAAGGCCTACGTATCGGCTGCCTTACGAGCCACGCAGCCGGTAGCGTACCCGTGAGTTGGCGATCGAAAGCGCTGTCGGCCGAGAGTGTGTGTGTCTGTGTGTGTGTGTTACACGGCGGCCAAGGCGGACGAGAAAGAAGAAGAAGAAGAAGAAGAAGAAGCGGCAGCGAGAGGGAAGCGATTGGCAGCGAGTAAAGAGAATGCGGACGCCTCGGCGGCGGACGGCCGCCGGCTTGATGGAAAGGCCGACGTGTCGGCGCTGCGATACGAGCCACGCGGCCGCTACCGTACCCGTGACGGGGCCCGATTCCCGATTCGCGAGTTTGCGGGTCGGGGCCCGGCGGAATAGTCAGGCTCTAGGTGACCCTCATACCCCAAGGGGGTCCAGACTACTATGTAGGGTAGTCGTCGATCGGACGGTCGTACCCTATGACCCGCACCCCGAACCGCAGCCGATTGAAAGGCAGACGGTCGGCCGGCGGCCGGCCGGCCGGGAGCCGCCGCGTACCCGCAGAGCCGATCGAAAGAGGCCGAATTGAGAGCGACGCCTCGGCGGCGGACAGCCGCCGCCGAACCGCCGGCACCGCGATGGTAAGGCCGACGTGTCGGCTGCGATACGAGCCACGCGGCCGGTACCGTACCCGTGAGTTTGCGATCGAAAGCGCTGTCGGCCGGGAGTGTGTGCGGCCTAGCCGGCGGCGGACTAGGCGGACGAGAAGGAAGCGATTGGGAGCCAGCAAAAAGAATGCGGACGCTTCGGCGGCGGACTGCCGCAGGCGAGATGGAAAGGCCGACGTGTCGGCTGCGATACGGGCCGCCAAGGCGGACGAGAAGGAAGAAGGAAGAAGATGAAGAAGCCGAAGCAGCGAGTCGTGGCGGCAGCGAGAAGGAAGCGATTGTGAGCGAGCAAAGAGAATGCGGACGCCTCGGCGGCGGACGGCCGCAGCCGAACCGCCGGTGCGATGGAAAGGCCTACGTATCGGCTGCCTTACGAGCCACGCGGCCGGTAGCGTACCCGTAAGTTGGCGATCGAAAGCGCTGTCGGCCGGGAGTGTGTGTGTGTGTCTGTGTGTGTGTGTTACACGGCGGCCAAGGCGGCCAAGGCGGACGAGAAAGAAGAAGAAGCAGAGGAGGAAGAAGCAGCAGCAAGCGGCAGCGAGAGGGAAGCGATTGGCAGCGAGTAAAGAGAATGCGGACGCCTCGGCGGCGGACGGCCGCAGCCGAACCGCCGGTGCGATGGAAAGGCCTACGTATCGGCTGCCTTACGAGCCACGCAGCCGGTAGCGTACCCGTGAGTTGGCGATCGAAAGCGCTGTCGGCCGAGAGTGTGTGTGTCTGTGTGTGTGTGTGTGTGTTACACGGCGGCCAAGGCGGACGAGAAAGAAGAAGAAGAAGCGGCAGCGAGAGGGAAGCGATTGGCAGCGAGTAAAGAGAATGCGGACGCCTCGGCGGCGGACGGCCGCCGGCTTGATGGAAAGGCCGACGTGTCGGCGCTGCGATACGAGCCACGCGGCCGCTACCGTACCCGTGACGGGGCCCGATTCCCGATTCGCGAGTTTGCGGGTCGGGGCCCGGCGGAATAGTCAGGCTCTAGGTGACCCTCATACCCCAAGGGGGTCCAGACTACTATGTAGGGTAGTCGTCGATCGGACGGTCGTACCCTATGACCCGCACCCCGAACCGCAGCCGATTGAAAGGCAGACGGTCGGCCGGCGGCCGGCCGGCCGGGCGCCGCCGCGTACCCGCAGAGCCGATCGAAAGAGGCCGAATTGAGAGCGACGCCTCGGCGGCGGACAGCCGCCGCCGAACCGCCGGCACCGCGATGGTAAGGCCGACGTGTCGGCTGCGATACGAGCCACGCGGCCGGTACCGTACCCGTGAGTTTGCGATCGAAAGCGCTGTCGGCCGGGAGTGTGTGCGGCCTAGCCGGCGGCGGACTAGGCGGACGAGAAGGAAGCGATTGGGAGCCAGCAAAAAGAATGCGGACGCTTCGGCGGCGGACTGCCGCAGGCGAGATGGAAAGGCCGACGTGTCGGCTGCGATACGGGCCGCCAAGGCGGACGAGAAGGAAGAAGGAAGAAGATGAAGAAGCCGAAGCAGCAAGCAAGCAAGCAAGCCGAGCGAGTCGTGGCGGCAGCGAGAAGGAAGCGATTGTGAGCGAGCAAAGAGAATGCGGACGCCTCGGCGGCGGACGGCCGCAGCCGAACCGCCGGTGCGATGGAAAGGCCTACGTATCGGCTGCCTTACGAGCCACGCGGCCGGTAGCGTACCCGTAAGTTGGCGATCGAAAGCGCTGTCGGCCGGGAGTGTGTGTGTGTGTCTGTGTGTGTGTGTTACACGGCGGCCAAGGCGGCCAAGGCGGACGAGAAAGAAGAAGAAGCAGAGGAGGAAGAAGCAGCAGCAAGCGGCAGCGAGAGGGAAGCGATTGGCAGCGAGTAAAGAGAATGCGGACGCCTCGGCGGCGGACGGCCGCAGCCGAACCGCCGGTGCGATGGAAAGGCCTACGTATCGGCTGCCTTACGAGCCACGCAGCCGGTAGCGTACCCGTGAGTTGGCGATCGAAAGCGCTGTCGGCCGAGAGTGTGTGTGTCTGTGTGTGTGTGTGTGTTACACGGCGGCCAAGGCGGACGAGAAAGAAGAAGAAGAAGCGGCAGCGAGAGGGAAGCGATTGGCAGCGAGTAAAGAGAATGCGGACGCCTCGGCGGCGGACGGCCGCCGGCTAGATGGAAAAGGCCGATGTGTCGGCTGCGATACGAACCACGCGGCCGCTAGCGTACCCGTTTCGGGGTCCGAGTTCCCGAGTTCGCGAGTTTGCGGCTCGGGGTGCGGTGGGATAGTCACCCTCTAGGTGACCCTCATACCCCCAGGGGGTCCAGACTACTATGTAGGGTAGTCGTCGATCGGACGGTCGTACCCTATGACCCGCACCCCGAACCGCAGCCGATTGAAAGGCAGACGGTCGGCCGGCGGCCGGCCGGCCGGGCGCCGCCGCGTACCCGCAGAGCCGATCGAAAGAGGCCGAATTGAGAGCGACGCCTCGGCGGCGGACTGCCGCCGCCGAACCGCCGGCACCGCGATGGAAAGGCCGACGTGTCGGCTGCGATACGAGCCACGCGGCCGGTACCGTACCCGTGAGTTTGCGATCGAAAGCGCTGTCGGCCGGGAGTGTGTGCGGCCTAGCCGGCGGACTAGGCGGACGAGAAGGAAGCGATTGGGAGCGAGCAAAAAGAATGCGGACGCTTCGACGGCGGACTGCCGCCGGCGAGATGGAAAGGCCGACGTGTCGGCTGCGATACGGGCCGCCAAGGCCGCCAAGGCGGACGAGAAGGAAGAAGATGAAGAAGCCGAAGCAGCAGGCCGAGCGAGTCGTGGCGGCAGCGTGAAAGAAGCGATTGTGAGCGAGCAAAGAGAATGCGGACGCCTCGGCGGCGGACGGCCGCAGCCGAACCGCCGGTGCGATGGAAAGGCCTACGTATCGGCTGCCTTACGAGCCACGCGGCCGGTAGCGTACCCGTAAGATGGCGATCGAAAGCGCTGTCGACCGGGAGTGTGTGTGTCTGTGTGTGTGTGTTACACGGCGGCCAAGGCGGACGAGAAAGAAGAAGAAGAGGAAGAAGCAGCAGCAAGCGGCAGCAAGCGGCAGCGAGAGGGAAGCGACTGGCAGCGAGTAAAGAGAATGCGGACGCCTCGGCGGCGGACGGCCGCCGGCTAGATGGAAAAGGCCGACGTGTCGGCGCTGCGATACGAGCCACGCGGCCGCTAGCGTACCCGTTTGGGGGTCCGAGTTCCCGAGTTCGCGAGTTTGCGGCTCGGGGTGCGGTGGGATAGTCACCCTCTAGGTGACCCTCATACGCCAAGGGGGTCCAGACTACTATGTAGGGTAGTCGTCGATCGGACGGTCGTACCCTATGACCCGCACCCCGAACCGCAGCCGATTGAAAGGCAGACGGTCGGCCGGCGGCCGGCCGGCCGGGCGCCGCCGCGTACCCGCAGAGCCGATCGAAAGAGGCCGAATTGAGAGCGACGCCTCGGCGGCGGACTGCCGCCGCCGAACCGCCGGCACCGCGATGGAAAGGCCGACGTGTCGGCTGCGATACGAGCCACGCGGCCGGTACCGTACCCGTGAGTTTGCGATCGAAAGCGCTGTCGGCCGGGAGTGTGTGCGGCCTAGCCGGCGGACTAGGCGGACGAGAAGGAAGCGATTGGGAGCGAGCAAAAAGAATGCGGACGCTTCGGCGGCGGACTGCCGCCGGCGAGATGGAAAGGCCGACGTGTCGGCTGCGATACGGGCCGCCAAGGCCGCCAAGGCGGACGAGAAGGAAGAAGATGAAGAAGCCGAAGCAGCAGGCCGAGCGAGTCGTGGCGGCAGCGTGAAGGAAGCGATTGTGAGCGAGCAAAGAGAATGCGGACGCCTCGGCGGCGGACGGCCGCAGCCGAACCGCCGGTGCGATGGAAAGGCCTACGTATCGGCTGCCTTACGAGCCACGCGGCCGGTAGCGTACCCGTAAGTTGGCGATCGAAAGCGCTGTCGACCGGGAGTGTGTGTGTCTGTGTGTGTGTGTTACACGGCGGCCAAGGCGGACGAGAAAGAAGAAGAAGAGGAAGAAGCAGCAGCAAGCGGCAGCGAGAGGGAAGCGACTGGCAGCGAGTAAAGAGAATGCGGACGCCTCGGCGGCGGACGGCCGCCGGCTAGATGGAAAAGGCCGACGTGTCGGCGCTGCGATACGAGCCACGCGGCCGCTAGCGTACCCGTTTGGGGGTCCGAGTTCCCGAGTTCGCGAGTTTGCGGCTCGGGGTGCGGTGGGATAGTCACCCTCTAGGTGACCCTCATACGCCAAGGGGGTCCAGACTACTATGTAGGGTAGTCGTCGATCGGACGGTCGTACCCTATGACCCGCACCCCGAACCGCAGCCGATTGAAAGGCAGACGGTCGGCCGGCGGCCGGCCGGCCGGGCGCCGCCGCGTACCCGCAGAGCCGATCGAAAGAGGCCGAATTGAGAGCGACGCCTCGGCGGCGGACTGCCGCCGCCGAACCGCCGGCACCGCGATGGAAAGGCCGACGTGTCGGCTGCGATACGAGCCACGCGGCCGGTACCGTACCCGTGAGTTTGCGATCGAAAGCGCTGTCGGCCGGGAGTGTGTGCGGCCTAGCCGGCGGACTAGGCGGACGAGAAGGAAGCGATTGGGAGCGAGCAAAAAGAATGCGGACGCTTCGGCGGCGGACTGCCGCCGGTGAGATGGAAAGGCCGACGTGTCGGCTGCGATACGGGCCGCCAAGGCGGACGAGAAGGAAGAAGATGAAGAAGCCGAAGCAGCAGGCCGAGCGAGTCGTGGCGGCAGCGTTAAGGAAGCGATTGTGAGCGAGCAAAGAGAATGCGGACGCCTCGGCGGCGGACGGCCGCCGCCGAACCGCCGGTTCGATTGAAATGCCGACGTGTCGGCTGCGATACGAGCCACGCGGCCGGTACCGTACCCGTGAGTTTGCGATCGAAAGCGCTGTCGGCCGGGAGTGTGTGTGTGTCTGTGTGTGTTACACGGCCGCCTAGGCGGACGAGAAAGAAGAAGCAGGCCGAGCGAGTCGTGGCGGCGGCAGCAGCAGCAGCGGCGGAAGTAGCAGCGAGAAGGAAGCAATTGGGAGCGAGCAAAGAGAATGCGTACGCCTCGGCGGCGGACTGCCGCCGCCGAACCGCCGCGGCTCGATGGAAAGGCCGATGTGTCGGCTGCGATACGAACCACGCGGCCGCTAGCGTACCCGTTTCGGGGTCCGAGTTCCCGAGTTCGCGAGTTTGCGGCTCGGGGTGCGGTGGGATAGTCACCCTCTAGGTGACCCTCATACCCCCAGGGGGTCCAGACTACTATGTAGGGTAGTCGTCGATCGGACGGTCGTACCCTATGACCCGCACCCCGAACCGCAGCCGATTGAAAGGCAGACGGTCGGCCGGCGGCCGGCCGGCCGGGCGCCGCCGCGTACCCGCAGAGCCGATCGAAAGAGGCCGAATTGAGAGCGACGCCTCGGCGGCGGACTGCCGCCGCCGAACCGCCGGCACCGCGATGGAAAGGCCGACGTGTCGGCTGCGATACGAGCCACGCGGCCGGTACCGTACCCGTGAGTTTGCGATCGAAAGCGCTGTCGGCCGGGAGTGTGTGCGGCCTAGCCGGCGGACTAGGCGGACGAGAAGGAAGCGATTGGGAGCGAGCAAAAAGAATGCGGACGCTTCGGCGGCGGACTGCCGCCGGCGAGATGGAAAGGCCGACGTGTCGGCTGCGATACGGGCCGCCAAGGCCGCCAAGGCGGACGAGAAGGAAGAAGATGAAGAAGCCGAAGCAGCAGGCCGAGCGAGTCGTGGCGGCAGCGTGAAGGAAGCGATTGTGAGCGAGCAAAGAGAATGCGGACGCCTCGGCGGCGGACGGCCGCAGCCGAACCGCCGGTGCGATGGAAAGGCCTACGTATCGGCTGCCTTACGAGCCACGCGGCCGGTAGCGTACCCGTAAGTTGGCGATCGAAAGCGCTGTCGACCGGGAGTGTGTGTGTCTGTGTGTGTGTGTTACACGGCGGCCAAGGCGGACGAGAAAGAAGAAGAAGAGGAAGAAGCAGCAGCAAGCGGCAGCGAGAGGGAAGCGACTGGCAGCGAGTAAAGAGAATGCGGACGCCTCGGCGGCGGACGGCCGCCGGCTAGATGGAAAAGGCCGACGTGTCGGCGCTGCGATACGAGCCACGCGGCCGCTAGCGTACCCGTTTGGGGGTCCGAGTTCCCGAGTTCGCGAGTTTGCGGCTCGGGGTGCGGTGGGATAGTCACCCTCTAGGTGACCCTCATACGCCAAGGGGGTCCAGACTACTATGTAGGGTAGTCGTCGATCGGACGGTCGTACCCTATGACCCGCACCCCGAACCGCAGCCGATTGAAAGGCAGACGGTCGGCCGGCGGCCGGCCGGCCGGGCGCCGCCGCGTACCCGCAGAGCCGATCGAAAGAGGCCGAATTGAGAGCGACGCCTCGGCGGCGGACTGCCGCCGCCGAACCGCCGGCACCGCGATGGAAAGGCCGACGTGTCGGCTGCGATACGAGCCACGCGGCCGGTACCGTACCCGTGAGTTTGCGATCGAAAGCGCTGTCGGCCGGGAGTGTGTGCGGCCTAGCCGGCGGACTAGGCGGACGAGAAGGAAGCGATTGGGAGCGAGCAAAAAGAATGCGGACGCTTCGGCGGCGGACTGCCGCCGGTGAGATGGAAAGGCCGACGTGTCGGCTGCGATACGGGCCGCCAAGGCGGACGAGAAGGAAGAAGATGAAGAAGCCGAAGCAGCAGGCCGAGCGAGTCGTGGCGGCAGCGTTAAGGAAGCGATTGTGAGCGAGCAAAGAGAATGCGGACGCCTCGGCGGCGGACGGCCGCCGCCGAACCGCCGGTTCGATTGAAATGCCGACGTGTCGGCTGCGATACGAGCCACGCGGCCGGTACCGTACCCGTGAGTTTGCGATCGAAAGCGCTGTCGGCCGGGAGTGTGTGTGTGTCTGTGTGTGTTACACGGCCGCCTAGGCGGACGAGAAAGAAGAAGCAGGCCGAGCGAGTCGTGGCGGCGGCAGCAGCAGCAGCGGCGGAAGTAGCAGCGAGAAGGAAGCAATTGGGAGCGAGCAAAGAGAATGCGTACGCCTCGGCGGCGGACTGCCGCCGCCGAACCGCCGCGGCTCGATGGAAAGGCCGATGTGTCGGCTGCGATACGAACCACGCGGCCGCTAGCGTACCCGTTTCGGGGTCCGAGTTCCCGAGTTCGCGAGTTTGCGGCTCGGGGTGCGGTGGGATAGTCACCCTCTAGGTGACCCTCATACCCCCAGGGGGTCCAGACTACTATGTAGGGTAGTCGTTGATCGGATGGGTTCGCCGACTGGAAGGAATGTTTTAGCCTCTCATTAATTCCGACGGTCGGACCCGCCTAACCCGCCGCACGATTGCTTTTACACGGCCGGCGTGTCCTCGATTCTTCCGCCGACCACCTCCTCGCCTAGTAGTGAGCTACCTCGCCTTCGCTGACGACGTCGTTCCGCGCCCCGCGCCGCGTCAGATTAGCTCGCTCGCCTCGCCGACAGCCGCCTGCCCGCCTGTTCGTGCTGTCACCATCGACCGATCGGTATCCTCCTCTTCCTCGCCTACGCCAAGCACTCCGACCGGAAGGGATATCCTCGCCTCTCCTTTCTACTGACGGTCGGACCCGCTTAACCCGCCGCTCGATTGATTCTACACGGCCGGCGCGTCCACGATTCTTCCGCCGACCACCCGCCCGCCGCCTCGTAACGAGCCCCTCGCCCTCGCTGACGCCGTCGTTCCGCGCCCCGCGCCGCGTCAGATTCGCTCGTTCGCCCGCCGACAGCCGCCTGCCCGCCTGTTCGTGCTGTCACCATCGACCGATCGGTATCCTCCTCCTCCTCTTCCTCGCCTACGCCAAGCACTCCGACCGGAAGGGATATCCTCGCCTCTCCTTTCTGCTGACGGTCGGACCCGCTTAACCCGCCGCTCGATTGATTCTACACGGCCGGCGCGTCCACGATTCTTCCGCCGACCACCCGCCCGCCGCCTCGTAACGAGCCCCTCGCCCTCGCTGACGCCGTCGTTCCGCGCCGCGCCGCGTCAGATTCGCTCGTTCGCCCGCCGACAGCCGCCTGCCCGCCTGTTCGTGCTGTCACCATCGACCGATCGGTATCCTCCTCCTCCTCTTCCTCGCCTACGCCAAGCACTCCGACCGGAAGGGATATCCTCGCCTCTCCTTTCTGCTGACGGTCGGACCCGCTTAACCCGCCGCTCGATTGATTCTACACGGCCGGCGCGTCCACGATTCTTCCGCCGACCACCCGCCCGCCGCCTCGTAACGAGCCCCTCGCCCTCGCTGACGCCGTCGTTCCGCGCCCCGCGCCGCGTCAGATTCGCTCGCTCGTTCGCCCGCCGACAGCCGCCTGCCCGCCTGTTCGTGCTGTCACCATCGACCGATCGGTATCCTCCTCTCCTCTTCCACGCCTACGCCAAGCACTCCGACCGGAAGGGATGTCCTCGCCTCTCCTTTCTGCTGACGGTCGGACCCGCTTAACCCGCCGCTCGATTGATTCTACACGGCCGGCGCGTCCACGATTCTTCCGCCGACCACCCGCCCGCCGCCTCGTAACGAGCCCCTCGCCCTCGACTGACGCCGTCGTTCCGCGCCCCGCGCCGCGTCAGATTCGCTCGTTCGCCCGCCGACAGCCGCCTGCCCGCCTGTTCGTGCTGTCACCATCGACCGATCGGTATCCTCCTCCTCCTCCTCTTCCTCGCCTACGCCAAGCACTCCGACCGGAAGGGATGTCCTCGCCTCTCCTTTCTGCTGACGGTCGGACCCGCTTAACCCGCCGCTCGATTGATTCTACACGGCCGGCGCGTCCACGATTCTTCCGCCGACCACCCGCCCGCCGCCTCGTAACGAGCCCCTCGCCCTCGCTGACGCCGTCGTTCCGCGCCCCGCGCCGCGTCAGATTCGCTCGCTCGTTCGCCCGCCGACAGCCGCCTGCCCGCCTGTTCGTGCTGTCACCATCGACCGATCGGTATCCTCCTCCTCCTCTTCCACGCCTACGCCAAGCACTCCGACCGGAAGGGATGTCCTCGCCTCTCCTTTCTGCTGACGGTCGGACCCGCTTAACCCGCCGCTCGATTGATTCTACACGGCCGGCGCGTCCACGATTCTTCCGCCGACCGCCGCCTCGTAACGAGCCCCTCGCCCTCGACTGACGCCGTCGTTCCGCGCCCCGCGCCGCGTCAGATTCGCTCGTTCGCCCGCCGACAGCCGCCTGCCCGCCTGTTCGTGCTGTCACCATCGACCGATCGGTATCCTCCTCCTCCTCTTCCTCGCCTACGCCAAGCACTCCGACCGGAAGGGATGTCCTCGCCTCTCCTTTCTGCTGACGGTCGGACCCGCTTAACCCGCCGCTCGATTGATTCTACACGGCCGGCGCGTCCACGATTCTTCCGCCGAACCTCAATATCTCTCTCGCCATCCAGCCGGTTTCGTAAGCCGCGGCCGGGCCCCCTCGCAATCGTCGGCCCTCTAACAGTGCAGCCTCAGCCGAGCAACGAGCAAGTAGAAGCGGCGGCGGCGTCATCAGCGGTGAACGAAGCCCGCAAATCGTTTCCGCTGTCGTTATGCTTCCTTCTCGTTCTCTCTCTGGCAGCTGCCGACCGCGCAGTTTTCACCCAGCCTGCGTCCGCCCGAATACAGTGCGCTAGGCCGACGGTGCTGCACGCTTTGCGGCTCCACGAACATCAATATCTCTCTCGTCTTCCTTCCTGGCGTCGGCCGGCCAACATCGCCGTCGTCGCCGTCGCCTCCTCCTCGCCTTTCCGGCGCCATCCAGCCGGTTTCGTAAGCCGCGGCCGGGCCCCCTCGCAATCGTCGGCCCTCTAACAGTGCAGCCTCAGCCGAGCAACGAGCAAGTAGAAGCGGCGGCGTCATCAGCGGTGAACGAAGCCCGCAAATCGTTTCCGCTGTCGTTATGCTTCCTTCTCGTTCTCTCTCTGGCAGCTGCCGACCGCGCAGTTTTCACCCAGCCTGCGTCCGCCCGAATACAGTGGGCTAGGCCGACGGTGCTGCACGCTTTGCGGCTCCATGAACATCAATATCTCTGTCGTCTTCCTTCCTGGCGTCGGCCGGCCAACATCGCCGTCGTCGTCGTCGTCGTCGTCGTCGTCGCCTCCTCCTCGCCTTTCCGGCGCCATCCAGCCGGTTTCGTAAGCCGCGGCCGGGCCCCCTCGCAATCGTCGGCCCTCTAACAGTGCAGCCTCAGCCGAGCAACGAGCAACAAGCAACGAGCAAGTAGCAGCGGTGAACGAGGCCTGCAAATCGTTTCCGCTGTCGTTGTGCTTCCTTCTCGTTCTCTCTCTGGCAGCTGCCGACCGCGCAGTTTTCACCCAGCCTGCGTCCGCCCGAATACAGTGCGCTAGGCCGACGGTGCTGCACGCTTTGCGGCTCCACGAACATCAATATCTCTCTCGTCTTCCTTCCTGGCGTCGGCCGGCCAACATCGCCGTCGTCGCCGTCGTCGCCTCCTCCTCGCCTTTCCGGCGCCATCCAGCCGGTTTCGTAAGCCGCGGCCGGGCCCCCTCGCAATCGTCGGCCCTCTAACAGTGCAGCCTCAGCCGAGCAACGAGCAACGAGCAAGTAGAAGCGGCGTCATCAGCGGTGAACGAAGCCCGCAAATCGTTTCCGCTGTCGTTATGCTTCCTTCTCGTTCTCTCTCTGGCAGCTGCCGACCGCGCAGTTTTCACCCAGCCTGCGTCCGCCCGAATACAGTGCGCTAGGCCGACGGTGCTGCACGCTTTGCGGCTCCACGAACATCAATATCTCTCTCGTCTTCCTTCCTGGCGTCGGCCGGCCAACATCGCCGTCGTCGCCGTCGCCTCCTCCTCGCCTTTCCGGCGCCATCCAGCCGGTTTCGTAAGCCGCGGCCGGGCCCCCTCGCAATCGTCGGCCCTCTAACAGTGCGGCCTCAGCCGAGCAACGAGCAACGAGCAAGTAGAAGCGGCGGCGTCATCAGCGGTGAACGAAGCCCGCAAATCGTTTCCGCTGTCGTTATGCTTCCTTCTCGTTCTCTCTCTGGCAGCTGCCGACCGCGCAGTTTTCACCCAGCCTGCGTCCGCCCGAATACAGTGCGCTAGGCCGACGGTGCTGCACGCTTTGCGGCTCCACGAACATCAATATCTCTCTCGTCTTCCTTCCTGGCGTCGGCCGGCCAACATCGCCGTCGTCGTCGTCGCCTCCTCCTCGCCTTTCCGGCGCCATCCAGCCGGTTTCGTAAGCCGCGGCCGGGCCTCCTCGCAATCGTCGGCCCTCTAACAGTGCAGCCTCAGCCGAGCAACGAGCAAGTAGAAGCGGCGGCGTCATCAGCGGTGAACGAAGCCCGCAAATCGTTTCCGCTGTCGTTATGCTTCCTTCTCGTTCTCTCTCTGGCAGCTGCCGACCGCGCAGTTTTCACCCAGCCTGCGTCCGCCCGAATACAGTGCGCTAGGCCGACGGTGCTGCACGCTTTGCGGCTCCACGAACATCAATATCTCTCTCGTCTTCCTTCCTGGCGTCGGCCGGCCAACATCGCCGTCGTCGCCGTCGCCTCCTCCTCGCCTTTCCGGCGCCATCCAGCCGGTTTCGTAAGCCGCGGCCGGGCCCCCTCGCAATCGTCGGCCCTCTAACAGTGCGGCCTCAGCCGAGCAACGAGCAACGAGCAAGTAGAAGCGGCGGCGTCATCAGCGGTGAACGAAGCCCGCAAATCGTTTCCGCTGTCGTTATGCTTCCTTCTCGTTCTCTCTCTGGCAGCTGCCGACCGCGCAGTTTTCACCCAGCCTGCGTCCGCCCGAATACAGTGCGCTAGGCCGACGGTGCTGCACGCTTTGCGGCTCCACGAACATCAATATCTCTCTCGTCTTCCTTCCTGGCGTCGGCCGGCCAACATCGCCGTCGTCGTCGTCGCCTCCTCCTCGCCTTTCCGGCGCCATCCAGCCGGTTTCGTAAGCCGCGGCCGGGCCTCCTCGCAATCGTCGGCCCTCTAACAGTGCAGCCTCAGCCGAGCAACGAGCAAGTAGAAGCGGCGGCGTCATCAGCGGTGAACGAAGCCCGCAAATCGTTTCCGCTGTCGTTATGCTTCCTTCTCGTTCTCTCTCTGGCAGCTGCCGACCGCGCAGTTTTCACCCAGCCTGCGTCCGCCCGAATACAGTGCGCCGCGTCAGATTCGCTCGCTCGCTCGCTCGCTCGCTCGCTCGCCCCGCCGACAGCCGCCTGCCCGCCTGTTCGTGCTGTCACCATCGACCGATCGGTATCCTCCTCCTCCTCGCCGACCCGCGGCCTCGTCGACGTCGTCTTCGAGGACCCGGTCAGGTTACGCCGCTGACCTCGTGTCGCGTCGCCGCCGGCGCGGCGGACGGGCTAGTTGTCGCTTCCCGATCCGCCACAGGCGACGCGACGTCACCGAAAGAGAGCGGTGCTGTGTGTTCGTCCCGCTAGACCGGGACGGATCAACAACCGTGGCTACAACTCCGGGTTTCGCGGCGGTGGTGCCCCCCCCGCAATCTCCTCGCGCTCGCCCATCCCGGCATCGTCGTTGCTTTGGCTCGTTCGGCGGCTGCCGACAACGCCGTTTTCGTCATCGCACACACGCTTCTCGTTGACCGCAGCCCGTGCTGTCGCAATCGTTTCGGCTCGCTCGCTTCCCCGCTCGTCGTCCTTCTCGCGTGGCGGCGGCGGCGGCAGCAGCAGCAGCCAGAAACCGCCTCGCTTCTTCAACCCGCACCGGCGCCCGTCCTACCGCAGCGGCCCGGTGTGCGGCAGTCGGATCGCAAACCGTTTCTACTCGGCGAACTCTTTTTCTTCCGTCTGGCGCGCTTTTCCGCTGCTACAGCAGAGCGGCGGATTAGGACGCGTAACGTACGTACGAACGAACGGCTACCGCAGCAGCAGCAGCGGCGGCCGCGATTTTTCAGGCTCCTCCTCCTCCTCCTCTTCGCTTTCGTTTGCTCTCCGCGCGGCGGCGGCGGCGATGGCAGCAGCGGGACTTCCGCCTCGACATCCGCCTCGACTTCCGCTCTCAGCCGACCGACGCGACGGTGACGCTACTACAGCGACGACGACGACGACGACGACGATACCTGGTTGATCCTGCCAGTAGTCATATGCTTGTCTCAAAGCTTAAGCCATGCAAGTGTAAGTTCATGCCGTAAACGAATGGTGAAACCGCGAATGGCTCAGGAACCGGACCTAATCCTCGGGACCGTATTCCTCACCGCGAGGAGAGTGGATAACTGTGGCAATTCTAGAGCTAATACATGCAACCGAAGCCGCGATCGCAGGTCGCACCCGGGCGTCGGGCCGAAAAACGGCTTCCGGCAGCAGCAGCGGTCTTCGTCGCCGCAGCGCCTCCGCGTGCTCGGCGTCGTCCCAGCCGCTGCCGGTCGTCGCCGGCGCCCGCTCGGCCGGGTTGGTTCCGGGACTGCTCGCCAGTTCCCGCCGCCGCCGGTCGCGACGATACGGTCGGCCTTCCGCATTGGTCGCGGCGCAAATATTAGACTGAGACCGACGCGTACGGGCCGTCGCAGCAGCCGCCGTCGCCGTGCTTCGCACGCGCGCGGGTCTAGGCGTGCGTCGGCTTCACGCCCCTTCGATTTTGGTGACTCTGGATAACTGTCAGTACGATCGCACGGGCTAGTATCGACTAGCCTTCGCGCGACGGGTCCCCCGCGAGTCCGCCCTATCAACTGTCGACGGCCCGGTAAGTGCCGACCGTGGTGGCAACGGGTAACGGGGAATCAGGGTTCGATTCCGGAGAGGGAGCATGCGAAACGGCTACCACATCCAAGGAAGGCAGCAGGCGCGCAAATTACCCACTCCCGGCACGGGGAGGTAGTGACGAAAAATAACGACGCGGGACTCTGTCGAGGCCCCGCGATCGGAATGAGTACACTTCAAATCCGTTAACGAGGATCGACCGGAGGGCAAGTCTGGTGCCAGCAGCCGCGGTAATTCCAGCTCCGGTAGCGTATATTAAAATTGTTGCGTTTGAAAAGCTCGTAGTCGGAATTCGGGTCTCGAAAACGTGCCCCAGCACGTTCGGGGCGACGGCGCCGTCGCGGGCGTGCCTCGCGCGCGTCCGCTTCGGTCGTCCGTTCGCACTCCCGGCCCTATTCGCCGGTGCGTGCGCGGTCGGGCCGCGGAGCTCTGCGCGCATCGTCGCTGCGACGGTCTCTCCGGTAGCCCGTCACCCGCCTCCGTAGCTTCCGCTTCCGTCCTCTCGGTCGGTCGGTCGGTCGGTCGGCATCGGCATCGGCACGCGATCGTTCGGCCTCGCCGCCGTCGTCGCTGCTGCTGCCGCCGCCGCCGTCTCCTCCGTCGCTTGCGGCGGTACGCGGTGTTTTCGGGGGAAACAAACGGGGGTCGAGCGTCGCCCGGGGCATCGCCGCTCGCACGCGTTTCGGTAGCGCGTCCACCTCCCGGTCGTTTCGGCCCGCACGGTTCCTCCGAGGGTGCTCTTCGCCGAGTGTCCGAGGCGGCCGGTACGTTCACTGTGAAAAAATTAGAGTGCTCAGAGCGAGCCCCGCCGGCTTGCATACGAAAAGCATGGAATGATGGAAAATGGCCTCGTCCGCGCGTCATCCGTCGGTCTCCGTTCACGACGAGGCAATGATCGAAGGGAGCGATCGGGGCCACTCGTATTGCGACGTTAGAGGTGAAATTCTTGGATCGTCGCAAGACGCACTGCAGCGACGGCGTGTGGCAAGCACGTTTTCCTCGATCAAGAGCGAAAGTCGGAGGTTCGAAGACGATCAGATACCGTCGTAGTTCCGACCGTAAACGATGCCGACTGGCGCTCCGCCGGCGTTCGCTTCGATGACCCGGCGGGGAGCCTGCGCGGGAAACCATAGTCGGTTCCGGGGGGAGTATGGTTGCAAAACAGAAACTTAAAGGAATTGACGGAAGGGCACCACCAGGAGTGGAGCCTGCGGCTTAATTTGACTCAACACGGGAAAACTCACCCGGTCCGGACACCGGTAGGATTGACAGATCGATAGCTCTTTCTCGATTCGGTGGGTGGTGGTGCATGGCCGTTCTTAGTTGGTGGAGCGATCCGTCTGGTTGATTCCGATAACGAACGAGACTCCGGCCTGCTAACTAGCGCGTCGATTAGTGCTTTTCCGGTAGCGAGGCGGCGCCGAAGCCATCGTCGGTAGCTCCGCGCGCGGCCCGTGCTTGCCGTTGCCGCCGCTCTCCTTCGCGTCCGGCGCTGCGGCCGCGTCCGGCAACTGCCTTCTTAGCAGCCTTTCGTGCTCCGCTCCTCGCGGGTTGGTGTGCGGGTTGGTCTGGGATGGCGGTTCGCACGCGGCGTGGTTGCGGCGTCGGTTGCGGAGCGGCGGCGGTGACTCGGTCGGCTCGGCCCGCGCGAGCCCGGCGGCGGCACGCCGTCGCGCCCGGGCCAGTCGGTTGGCGAACGCAGCGCTTCTTAGAGGGACGGGCGGCAGAAAGCCGCACGAGGCGGAGCGATAACAGGTCTGTGATGCCCTTAGATGTCCGGGGCCGCACGCGCGCTACACTGGAGGTATCAGCGGGCGCGTCTCCCCCGGCCCGAGAGGGTCGGGAAACCTCTGAACCACCTCCCGTGATAGGGATCGGGGCCTGGAACCAACCCCGTGAACGAGGAATTCCCGGTAGGCGCGGGTCATCAGCCCGCGTCGATCACGTCCCTGCCCTTTGTACACACCGCCCGTCGCTACTACCGATCGAACGGTCCGGTGAGGTCCTCGGATCTGGCCGACGAGTTCGCTTACGCGCGGCGGCGTTCCGCGCCGTCGCCGGCGCGTTCTCTGATGGCCCGGAGAAGACGACCGAACCCGATCGCTTAGAGGAAGTAAAAGTCGTAACAAGGTTTCCGTAGGTGAACCTGCGGAAGGATCATTACCGCAGCAGCAGAAGCAGCCCTGCTCCGCTCCTCCGTCTCCTCCTCCTCCTCGCCTTTCCGGCGCCAGCCAGCCGGTTTCGTAAGTCGCGGCCGGGCCCCCTCGCACTCGTCGGCCCTCTAACAGTGCAGCCTCAGCCTCAGCCGAGCAACGAGCAAGTAGAAGCGGCGTCATCAGCGGTGGACGAAGCCCGCAAATCGTTTCCGCTGTCGTTATGCTTCCTTCTCGTTCTCTCTCTGGCAGCTGCCGACCGCGCAGTTTTCACCCAGCCTGCGTCCGCCCGAATACAGTGCGCTAGGCCGACGGTGCTGCACGCTTTGCGGCTCCACGAACCTCAATATCTCTCTCGCCTCCTCCTCCTCGCCTTTCCGGCGCCATCCAGCCGGTTTCGTAAGCCGCGGCCGGGCCCCCTCGCAATCGTCGGCCCTCTAACAGTGCAGCCTCAGCCTCAGCCGAGCAACGAGCAAGTAGAAGCGGCGGCGTCATCAGCGGTGAACGAAGCCCGCAAGTCGTTATGCTTCCTTCTCGTTCTCTCTCTGGCAGCTGCCGACCGCGCAGTTTTCACCCAGCCTGCGTCCGCCCGAATACAGTGCGCTAGGCCGACGGTGCTGCACGCTTTGCGGCTCCACGAACATCAATATCTCTCTCGTCTTCCTTCCTGGCGTCGGCCGGCCAACATCGCCGTCGTCGTCGTCGTCGCCTCCTCCTCGCCTTTCCGGCGCCATCCAGCCGGTTTCGTAAGCCGCGGCCGGGCCCCCTCGCAATCGTCGGCCCTCTAACAGTGCAGCCTCAGCCTCAGCCGAGCAACGAGCAAGTAGAAGCGGCGGCGTCATCAGCGGTGAACGAAGCCCGCAAGTCGTTATGCTTCCTTCTCGTTCTCTCTCTGGCAGCTGCCGACCGCGCAGTTTTCACCCAGCCTGCGTCCGCCCGAATACAGTGCGCTAGGCCGACGGTGCTGCACGCTTTGCGGCTCCACGAACATCAATATCTCTCTCGTCTTCCTTCCTGGCGTCGGCCGGCCAACATCGCCGTCGTCGTCGCCTCCTCCTCGCCTTTCCGGCGCCATCCAGCCGGTTTCGTAAGCCGCGGCCGGGCCCCCTCGCAATCGTCGGCCCTCTAACAGTGCAGCCTCAGCCTCAGCCGAGCAACGAGCAAGTAGAAGCGGCGGCGTCATCAGCGGTGAACGAAGCCCGCAAGTCGTTATGCTTCCTTCTCGTTCTCTCTCTGGCAGCTGCCGACCGCGCAGTTTTCACCCAGCCTGCGTCCGCCCGAATACAGTGCGCTAGGCCGACGGTGCTGCACGCTTTGCGGCTCCACGAACATCAATATCTCTCTCGTCTTCCTTCCTGGCGTCGGCCGGCCAACATCGCCGTCGTCGTCGCCTCCTCCTCGCCTTTCCGGCGCCATCCAGCCGGTTTCGTAAGCCGCGGCCGGGCCCCCTCGCAATCGTCGGCCCTCTAACAGTGCAGCCTCAGCCTCAGCCGAGCAACGAGCAACAAGCAACGAGCAAGTAGCAGCGGTGAACGAGGACTGCAAATCGTTTCCGCTGTCGTTGTGCTTCCTTCTCGTTCTCTCTCTGGCAGCTGCCGACCGCGCAGTTTTCACCCAGCCTGCGTCCGCCCGAATACAGTGCGCTAGGCCGACGGTGCTGCACGCTTTGCGGCTCCACGAACATCAATATCTCTCTCGTCTTCCTTCCTGGCGTCGGCCGGCCAACATCGCCGTCGTCGTCGCCTCCTCCTCGCCTTTCCGGCGCCATCCAGCCGGTTTCGTAAGCCGCGGCCGGGCCCCCTCGCAATCGTCGGCCCTCTAACAGTGCAGCCTCAGCCTCAGCCGAGCAACGAGCAAGTAGAAGCGGCGGCGTCATCAGCGGTGAACGAAGCCCGCAAGTCGTTATGCTTCCTTCTCGTTCTCTCTCTGGCAGCTGCCGACCGCGCAGTTTTCACCCAGCCTGCGTCCGCCCGAATACAGTGCGCTAGGCCGACGGTGCTGCACGCTTTGCGGCTCCACGAACATCAATATCTCTCTCGTCTTCCTTCCTGGCGTCGGCCGGCCAACATCGCCGTCGTCGTCGCCTCCTCCTCGCCTTTCCGGCGCCATCCAGCCGGTTTCGTAAGCCGCGGCCGGGCCCCCTCGCAATCGTCGGCCCTCTAACAGTGCAGCCTCAGCCTCAGCCGAGCAACGAGCAAGTAGAAGCGGCGGCGTCATCAGCGGTGAACGAAGCCCGCAAGTCGTTATGCTTCCTTCTCGTTCTCTCTCTGGCAGCTGCCGACCGCGCAGTTTTCACCCAGCCTGCGTCCGCCCGAATACAGTGCGCTAGGCCGACGGTGCTGCACGCTTTGCGGCTCCACGAACATCAATATCTCTCTCGTCTTCCTTCCTTTCCTCGCCTCCGCGTCGGCCAGCATCAGCAGTGCTGGTAGGCGTAGTAGTAGTAGTAGTAGTAGCAAATACCGAAACCCTGGACGGGGGATCACTCGGCTCGTCCGTCGATGAAGAGCGCGGCTATCCGCGTGAACTGATGCGAATTGCAGGACTCAGTGAACATCGACACCTCGAACGCACATTGCGGCCCCGGGATCCCATCGTCCCGGGGCCCCGTCCGGTCGAGAGGCGGTCACGACACGAAAAAGCCGTCCGCCGTTGCAGCAGCAGCAGCGGCGGGGAGTCGGGAGTCGCAGGAAAGGGCGCGCGCCGTGGAAGCGGGCGGGCAGCGTGAACAGCTCGCCTTTCGTTCTCGCTACTGCTTCTGCTTCCGGCACGACTAGCGAGCGCGCGCCGCTCGATCCTCCGTCTCCCGCAATGCCAGACCGTCATCGCTGCGACACCTGCCACGGAGCGGCCGACATGTGCAGTAGCAGCAGGGAACGCACCGTCCGCCGTTCGTGCGCACTCTTCTGCCTGCCGCCCTCGCCGTCGTTGCCTCCTCTTATTACTCCGTGGCGGCCGTTGCCGCCGCCGCCGCCGCCGCCGCAGCCGTCTGCATCTTCGGTCGGTGTTCGCTCTGTGGATCTCGTTTGCGAGCGTTCGTGCAGGCCGACGAAGACGACGACGACGACGACGACGACGACGAATCGAATGCGGTTTGCCGCAGCGACGACTTTTTTTTTTTTCTAAGCTGCCCTCGACTCGGACGAGACTACCCGCCGAACTTAAGCATATCGCTAAGCGGAGGAAAAGAAACCAACCGGGATTCCCTAAGTAACGGCGAGTGAACCGGGAGAAGCCCAACGCCGAATCTCGTCGGCCGCGCCGGTCGTCGAGAGCTGTGGCGCAAGGGTCGTACACGGTCGATCGTTTCGCCCGGCTAGGTTCGGAGTCCCCTCGATCGGGGCTGCCCAGAGCGGGTGCCAGGCCCATTCGGAGCCGGCGGCGATCGGCGGTGTTTCTTTTCGGCCCGAGAGTCGGGTTGCTTGGGAACGCAGCCCAAAGCGGGTGGTAAGCTCCATCCAAGGCTAAATACGGGGACGAGTCCGATAGCCGACAGGTACCGCGAGGGAAAGTTGAAAAGAACTTTGGAGAGAGAGTTCAAGAGACCGTGAAACCGCCCAGGGGTAAACGGGTAGGACCGCTCACCGCGATCGCGAGGGGACTCAGTCCGCTGCCACTTTCACCCCCGCCTCCTAAGGCGCCGTCGTCGCCGACGAACGCGTCGGTGGCGGCCGCTCGTTTCCGCGGGCGGTCGTCTGCCGCCTCGTCGGCGCTCGATTTCCGTGGCGCCGGCATCGGACGCACTTCCCCTCCGATCCGTCGTCGCGACCCGTTCCCGTCGGGCCGGTAGGCGCGCGGCGTCCGCAGGTCGCAGACGAGCGCCTCGGCGTCCGGAACCCGTTCACGCGGGGATCGACCGGCGTCGGGATCCACGCGCTTCTCTCGACCGGGCCCGTCGCTCCACGAAAGCGCAGGCACGGCTAACCGACGGAGACGGGCTAACGCACCTCGCCCTCAGCACTCACGACGCAGCGAGTCGCGAAAGCGACGCGGCCGCCCGCCTGCTCCTTCTTCTTCTACTACTTCTTCTACTTGCTCCTCGTCTTTGCGCGTGGTGCTACAGCAGCAGGAGCGGTGGTTGTTGGAGGAGTCGGCGGGATCGCCCGAAAAGCCGCCCGCTGCTGCCGGTCAGCGACGAGCATCGGCAACCTACCCGACCCGTCTTGAAACACGGACCGAGGAGTCCCAGTCGACTGCGAGTCGTTGGAGCCTTTCACTTTGCGAACTCCGACGGCACAGCGAAAGCGAGAACGTGACACGTCGCCGCTCGGGGGAAGGGAGTTGGGCCGCTGTCGCAGCAGCCGCCGCAGTTGCTGCCGCCGTCGTCTAATCTCGTCGGTTGCTGCAGCATCAGCGGTGGTGGTGGCGGCGGCTCGCTTCTTTTTTTGTAACACGCGGCGTTTCGAAGCATCGTTCCCGGGTCGGGCCCGCGCGTTCGCGCTCGAAAGCGCGCGTTCCCGCTCCGACTCAGGTGTAGCAGGCGGCCGGGGACCCGAAAGATGGCGATCCACGCCCGGTCGGGACGAAGCCAGAGGAAACTCTGGTGGAAGTCCGAAGCGCCTCTGACGTGCAAATCGATCGTCGGAACCGGGTGTAGGGGCGAAAGACCAATCGAGCCGTCTAGTAGCTGGTTCCCTCCGAAGTTTCCCTCAGGATAGCTGGCGCCAGCAGGAGAACGACACGCAATTCCGTCCGGTAAAGCGAACGACTGGAGGCCCCGGGGACGTTGACGGCCTCGATCTACTCTCGAACTCGGAACGGGCGAAACGGGCCGCGCTACTCCTCTCCCGAACGGAGGCGGCCGTTTACGAATCGTTGGGAATAATGATAATTATTTTGCGCGTTTCTTGCGACGAATGCACGGTGCCAAGTGGGCCACTTTTGGTAAGCAGAACTGGTGATGTGGGATGAACCGAACGTCCGGCTAAGGTGCCCTACGCTTCGCCCATTAGATCCCCGAAAGGGTGTCGGTCGATATAGACAGCAGGACGGTGGCCACGGAAGTCGGAATCCGCTCAGGAGTGTGTAACAACTTACCTGCCGAATCGACCGGCCCCGAAAATGGATGGCGCTGGAGCGAGCGACCGATGCCGGACCGGCCGGGCGACAGGTTGCGCGATCGCCGGCGAGGCGACTTTCCGATGCCCGGTCGAGTAGGAGGGCGCCGCGGCGTGCATGGAAGCCGCGGGCGCGAGCCCGGGTGAAGCCGACCGCGGGTGCAGATCTCGGTGGTAGTAGCAAATATTCGAACGAGACCTTCGAAGACCGAAGTGGAGAAGGGTTCCGTGCCAACGGCGGTCGAGCACGGGTCAGTCGGTCCTAAGAAGCGGGCGAAAGCTTCCACGAAAGGCGCCGGATCCGTCACGAAAGCGGTTGTAGCAAATATAATAGCAGCAGATGCGGCCGGCCTCGCATCGAAAGGGAATCGGGTTAATATTCCCGAACCCGAACTCGGAGAGTGCTCGTCCGGCGGTGGGAACGCGGCGCGCCGCTCTTAGCAGCGCGTTTGTCGTCGAAGCCGGCGGTCGGGCGAAGCAGCGGCAACGCAAGCGAGCCCGGAGACGTTGCCGGGAGCCCCGGGAAGAGTTCTCTCTTCTTCGTAAAGGACCGCGTCCGTGGAATCGGCTCGTCCGGAGATACGGATATGGTACCTGTAGAGCGCCGCGTCTCGGGCGGCGTCCGGTGCGCTCTCGGCGGCCCTGGAAAATCCGGGTCCGTAACGATTCGCAGCTCTCGAGTCGGTCCGTACCCACCATCCGCAGCAGGTCTCCAAGGTGTACAGCCTCTCGTCGATAGCGCCAATGTAGGTAAGGGAAGTCGGCAAAATGGATCCGTACCTTCGGAAGAAGGATTGGCTCCGAGGACCGGGTCGGTCGGGCCGTGTGTGTCGCTGCGCTCCCGCGCGGCGGTTGCTTCGCCGTTCGCTCGGCGTCGCGCTGCTGCAGCGGGCGCCGGAACACGTCTTCACGCGAAGCGGCGGATCGGTACGGGGCTGTAGCGTTGGCGTCGGACTCGGCATCTCGGGCGCCTTTCCGGCCGTCGTTTGCGCCGCCTTCCGTGGCGGCGGGCAACTCGCTTCGCGTCGGTGTGCGGTCGCGCCTTCGGTCAACGGGAGTTGGCGGCTTCTTCGTCGGGTAGGAAAGTCGGTTGGTCGGTCGGTCGGTCGGTCGCGTGCGGCATAGTCGTCAGCACGTCGCGTCCTCGCGGCGGAAAGCGGTGGTTGTCGCCGCGTCGGTCCTCCTCCTCCTCCTCCTCCTCCTCTCGCACGCGCGGCCTTCTCTCGCGTCGGCGTTCCGCACCTCCCGACGCGCGGTCGGGCCGCCGTCGCATGTCGGCGCGCGGCGGTTTCATACGGGGCGCCCGGGGCGTAGTGGGCGCGAACAACACGGCTCCACACCCGAGACGCCGTGGAGCGACACGGCTTTGGGCTCGCCGTCGCGTCGGTGCTCGCGGCCCTCTGTTCCCGCCTTGCGTGGGGTCGTGCGGTCGTTGCACCGCGACGCGCGGCAGGCGTTCGGCCGGCGGCGAACGGTCGACTCGGAACTGGTACGGACCGGGGGAATCCGACTGTCTAATTAAAACAGAGCATCGCGTAGCCGGCCGAGCCGCACAGACGCGATGTGATTTCTGCCCAGTGCTCTGAATGTCAAAGTGAAGAAATTCAACCAAGCGCGGGTAAACGGCGGGAGTAACTATGACTCTCTTTCGTGGGGCCTGTTGGTTGTGATCTGCTGGGACTCAGCGGGCAGACTCACTTACCGTGATACGCTTTAGGGTGAGGTCCGGTTTGTTGGAGCCCGCTGTTTTTTACTCGGTAGATGGATGCACCACCAGGTAGGCCCGGTACGTTATGATCTTCTGGGACTCAGTGGGCAGACTCACTTACTGTGACATACCTTGTGGTTTAGTCCGGTTTGTTGGAGCCCACTGTTTTTTACTCAGTTGATGGATGCACTGCCGGGCTTCACCCTTATGGACACTACCTTGGCGTGGTGAAAGAGCTTACGTCCGTGTGGGGTTGCATGCTGGATAGATCAGGTATCATGCCAGATATATGCCCCCACATTGGACAAACTAAACGTGTCCGTTGTTTCCTCAAAGCGGTGCCATTTTATTGGTGAGGACCATGTAGTGCATGGGTGATCCTGATTAGGGAGGTATAGGCCTCCTTGCTAGGGGTGGTGGACTACCGTTAGTCTGCCGTCTAGTTGTCCCGCGTTATCTATTAATAGATTAACCCGTCTGTGTTGACTGTCGTAGGGTGTAGTGCTATGGAGTTCCCAGCTGGGCGAATAGTCTTTCATTGTCTCGACTTAGATTAGATGGGGGGCCCTCAAATGGGGGGGCCCTTTATGATCTATTGGTGTTTGATTGGTTGGTTCCAAAGTTTGATTGGTCGGGTCCCTCAATAGGGGGGTCCTGTCGCTTAGGATTCGATGATTGTCTTAGCGCCCGGTTGGTAAAGCCTGGCGTGTTGTTGCTCGTGCTGGTATGGATTTAGAAACCTGGTGAAATGTGAAAGCTTGCTACCATGGGGCGGGTAGACAAGCTTGCTACCATGGGGCAAGTGGCCACACCGCCAGGATGTCTGATAAAAAGGACTTGGCTGAAATCTATTGCTAGCATTGGGTGTATGCGTTGCCGGGTTGAACCTTCTGTGGCCTGCATTTCTGTGGCTAGTTGATTAGTCGGAGGGCATTCTGTTCGGCTAGAGTGATGGTGGTCTATCTTCCTGGTAGGGTTTGGCCTTATGCCTCCCGTAAGTATAACTTGATCAGTTTTGCCTGTATACTCATGGTAATTGCCGTACCATAATCATGAATAATAATAATAAGATTGAAAACATACGGCAGCCAGGCGCCGTAAATCTGGTGGCCCGTGGGTCCGGGACGGGGCCGGCAGGTCAGGCTGAGCATGATAACCAAACAGGCTTGGCCGTACAGCTACCTTCCCCTGTTGTGGATAATGGACCATCTCCGCAGCATGGTATGATTAGTGGTCCTACTGGTAACAACTGGAACGGCGACGGGGGTGTTAATAAGCTCCCGTCGCTGATATATGAAAAAAAAAGAGAGGGACTGTTCAGGTTAATTTATCCGACTCATACGCTAGTGGTGAAGGGGACACAGCTTCCTAAAGAACTTGCTCAGGATTCCCTCCATGACATCCACTCTCTTATTTTAGAAGTGGATCGAGAGGTTGAGAATGGGATATTATATCCCACTCCTGCAGGAAGCGAATTTTCGCTCCCTATCCCATGCGGATCATGCTCTATTGCCTGTCCGCTATGTCCTCAGCGTTTTTCTTCTCCCCGTCGCTGGGGAGAACATTTAGAAGGTAGACATGGTATAAAGCCTGTCTACAAATGCAGTAAGTGTGACAGGGAAAGCGGACACCTACATTCGATGAGGTGTCACGCTGGCAAATGTAATGCCCTATCTCGAGCCTCAAGTCCCGTCAGACTCCCGTTTAAGTGTGACCACTGCAGCCGTTCTTTTTTGACGGCTGTAGGCCGATCCCAGCACGAACGTCACAAGCATCCTGTGGCTGCTAATCAGCGCAGGATAGCTGCTCACAAAGCTGAGCTAGCGAAAAAGCGTGCGGATCGGGCAGCCGCTGCCGAGGCAACAGGCCGAAGACGCAGAGGCTGTTGGTCAGATGAGGAAATAGCGGTCCTCGTCAAGAAGGAGGCCGAACTTGTAGAGGCAGGTGTAAGATACATAAACGTAGAGATAGCACGATTCTTGCCGAATAAAACATGTAAACAAGTAGGGTCAAAAAGAGCAGACCTGGCCAAAAGGGCCCGTAAGGGTCATCAAGGGTCGGGTCTGCATGATAATAGTTCCCTGTCGCAAAGAGAGGTGCAATCCTCCCCCCAAATGGAGTGGAGAGATCGATTCCTTGATGCGGCCAGTCCTGGGCATACCCGCTGGTCAGCAGTTTTCTGCGAGGCCCAATTGGAACTCGTGGAGGACGGGTCAGCGACTGCCTGGGACAATTTTGTTCGAAAAGTTGAGGACTGGCTAGAGCATAATAAATCACGCAGGGAGAACACTACTAGCGTTAGAAGTCAAAGAGGGTTAATGAACAGTCCTAATTTTAGGAGGCAAGGCAAACGTAGAAGCTTTGCCATAGCACAGAACTTATACAAGACTAAGAAGAAGAGGCTCCTTGCAAGGATATTGGAGGAGGACATAGATCAGGGCTGCCCAATCCCTCTATATTCTATAGAGGAATTTTATGGGCAAAGATTCTCGACACCAGGCCCTGAGGTGGATCTCTCTGACTACCCTTCTTCCTCCATAGTGGATAGTGTTCCTATTTTGAAACCATTTTCGATGGAGGAGATAAAGGTTAGTCGTAGAAAGATGGATGCCACCTCGGCGGCGGGCCCTGATGGTCTCACTGTTGGTGATATTAAAGCAGTGGACCCATCCGTCCTAGCTAATATCTGCAATTGCATGTTGCTGGCCGGGAAGATACCCGACGTCCTGAAGCGAGGTAGATCCGTCCTCGTATCAAAGAGGGCGGATGATCCTTATGATCTTACCAATTGGCGACCATTAACGATATGCTCCGCGGTATATCGACTTTTTAGTAAGATGATCGCCAAACGTATGCTTCAGGTAACTCCCCTTAACCCGATTCAAAGAGGGTTTATCCAGGCCGATGGCTGCAGTGAGAATTCATTTCTCCTGCGTCAGCTTGTCGGTCGAGCGATGGGGAGACCAGCACGACTGAGAATACCGCGGCTAGAAGTGGCCTTCATGGATCTCGCCAAGGCCTTCGATACAGTCTCGCACTCTTTAATGTATGCGGGACTACGGAGACTTGGTTTTCACGAGCATGTAATAGTGCTCGTGAAGGGGATCTATGAAAGTAGCACAACTAGATTCTCAGTAGGAGGACAGGTTAGTGAGCCCATTGCGATTCGCCGGGGTGTTAGACAGGGGGACGCGCTCTCGCCGATCCTCTTCAACATTGCCATTGATCCGCTGCTAGATTCATTATCTACCAGCGGGGATTTGCGTGTGGAGGGGATCCGGATGGATGGAATTGCGTACGCAGACGACTTGGCTCTGGTCGCGGCGACGCGTGAGGGTCTCCAGGCGCTAGTTAATAGATGCTTGGGGTTCTTCCGCAAGGTCGGACTTGGGCTTAATGTCGGAAAGTGTGCGTGGTTCTCCATCCGTGGCTTGAGTAAGACCTTCCTAGTCAACGATAGCACCCCGCCGGGTATCGATGGGTTCACTATTAAGTCAGTAGAACCAGGGGAGAAAGTATCATACCTAGGTGTAGATATTCCCACGTGGAATCTTAACTCGAATCGGGAGTTTAATTTCGATTCAGTGGAGCAAGTGTCACTAGATATCGATAGGATTAATAGTGCTCCGCTGAAACCCCGACAGAAATTCCTCTTACTGCAGCAACTGTATCTGCCGAGACTTTTTTATAGTCTTGTGCAGATGCTGCCATCGAGAGGAATTCTCGAGAGGCTTGACACGGCCATCCGCGTGGGAGCTAGGAAAATGTTACATCTCCCTGAAACTACATCCTCTTCTTTCCTTTACTGCAGCCGGCGTGATGGCGGGTTAAGCCTTCACCAAATGGTAAGACTTGTACCAAAATGTGTCATCCGCCGAAATCTTCGCCTGCTGACCTCGGGGTATGTCTCAGTTAGAAAAGTTGCGGATTCTGCAGGATTAGCCGAACAGAACCAGCAACTGATAGTTTCCTTCAATTTGCCGTTGTTACCTGAGGGCGCGACCGAATATGACCCTGATATCCGGCTGATTCATACCCATAAATGGGCGGCTCAGCCGGTGCATGGTGTCTGTGCGGTGGCGTACCGAGGGGATACAATTGGCAATAGCTGGATCAGTA
The DNA here is from genome assembly GCF_046866305.1 of Octopus bimaculoides. Lineage (NCBI taxonomy): Eukaryota > Metazoa > Mollusca > Cephalopoda > Octopoda > Octopodidae > Octopus > Octopus bimaculoides. The sequence continues at coordinate 6,676,449 of NC_142946.1, forward strand.
GGCCGGGTAGGATTACTGAGGGGTGCTACTTAGGTTTGCTTAAGATGCGCTCCAATGTATACCCTACCCGTGAAACTCTGACACGTGGGTCAAGAG
>NC_142946.1:6679044-6696544 GCF_046866305.1 Octopus bimaculoides
CGTGCTTAGTAGTGCAGATACCACACTGCGATCTATTGAGTCTCTTCTCGCGAACGACACGATGCGCCCTTTCGAGGCGGGAGGACGTGATGGAGAGCGACACCGAGACCGAGAGAGGAAGCGCGGCTGAATGGTTTGTCGTCGGCGAAAACGAAAGAAGGACGTAAAGGAAAAATAGCGATCGAGGCGACGAAGACGAAGACGAACGGAAGAAAGGTAACGCAGATACGAGAGCGCACGGCACGGCCGCCGCCGCCGCCGCCGCCGAGGCGAGCGAGTCGTCGGAGTACATTTCCTTAGGTCGCCGCTGGGGGCGAGTAGTAGAAAAAGAACGCTGCTAAGTGCGAGACCGGTGTCGGGGCGTGTGTCATCATCCATCGTCGCATTTCAGTAGAGGCGGATTTTCTCGTTGCTTTCTTTCTTTCTTTTTACTCTGAAGAGACGCGCACCAATACAACAAACCGGGAACCGTTTGCATCGAGCGAGACCGTGTGCCGGTCGCCGCCGCCGCCGCCGCGTACTCGCTAAGCCGATCGAGAGCGGCGGATAGACGGGTCTGCCGGCGTGTTTCCGCCGGCGAACCTCAGGTTTCAATCGAAAGCGCTGTCGGACGGGAGTGTCTGTGTGTGCCACGCGGCGGACGAGAAAGAAGAAGCAGGCCGAGCGAGTCGTGGAGGCAGCGATTGGGAGCGAGAAAAGAGAATGCGGACGCGGCGGTCGGCCGCCGGCGCTATGAAGAGGCCGACGACGTGTCGGCTGCCATACGAGCCACGCGGCCGGTACCGTAACCGTGAGTTTGCAATCGAAAGCGCTGTCGGCCGGGACTGTGTGTGTGTGTGTCTGTGTGTGTCACACTAAGGCGGCCTAGGCGGACGAGAAAGAAGAAGCAGGCCGAGCGAGAAGGAAGCGATTGTGAGCGAGCAAAGAGAATGCGGACGCCTCGGCGGCGGACGGCCGGAGCCGAACCGCCGGCACCGCGATGGAACAGCCGACGTGTCGTCTGCCATACGAGCCACGCGGCCGGTAGCGTACACGTGAGTTGGCGATCGAAAGCGCTCTCGGCCGAGAGTGTGTGTGTCTGTGTGTGTGTGTGTGTGTGTTACACGGCGGCCAAGGCGGACGAGAAAGAAGAAGAAGCAGCAGGCGGCAGCGAGAGGAAAGCGATTGGCAGCGAGTAAAGAGAATGCGGACGCCTCGGCGGCGGACGGCCGCCGCCGAACCGCCGGTGCGATGGAAAGGCCTACGTATCGGCTGCCTTACGAGCCACGCAGCCGGTAGCGTACCCGTGAGTTGGCGATCGAAAGCGCTGTCGGCCGAGAGTGTGTGTGTCTGTGTGTGTGTGTTACACGGCGGCCAAGGCGGACGAGAAAGAAGAAGAAGAAGAAGAAGCGGCAGCGAGAGGGAAGCGATTGGCAGCGAGTAAAGAGAATGCGGACGCCTCGGCGGCAGACGGCCGCCGCCGAACCGCCGGCTTGATGGAAAGGCCGACGTGTCGGCGCTGCGCTGCGCTGCGATACGAGCCACGCGGCCGCTACCGTACCCGTGACGGGGCCCGATTCCCGATTCGCGAGTTTGCGGGTCGGGGCCCGGCGGAATAGTCAGGCTCTAGGTGACCCTCATACCCCAAGGGGGTCCAGACTACTATGTAGGGTAGTCGTCGATCGGACGGTCGTACCCTATGACCCGCACCCCGAACCGCAGCCGATTGAAAGGCAGACGGTCGGCCGGCGGCCGGCCGGCCGGGCGCCGCCGCGTACCCGCAGAGCCGATCGAAAGAGGCCGAATTGAGAGCGACGCCTCGGCGGCGGACAGCCGCCGCCGAACCGCCGGCACCGCGATGGTAAGGCCGACGTGTCGGCTGCGATACGAGCCACGCGGCCGGTACCGTACCCGTGAGTTTGCGATCGAAAGCGCTGTCGGCCGGGAGTGTGTGCGGCCTAGCCGGCGGACTAGGCGGACGAGAAGGAAGCGATTGGGAGCGAGCAAAAAGAATGCGGACGCTTCGGCGGCGGACTGCCGCAGGCGAGATGGAAAGGCCGACGTGTCGGCTGCGATACGGGCCGCCAAGGCGGACGAGAAGGAAGAAGGAAGAAGATGAAGAAGCCGAAGCAGCAAGCAAGCCGAGCGAGTCGTGGCGGCAGCGAGAAGGAAGCGATTGTGAGCGAGCAAAGAGAATGCGGACGCCTCGGCGGCGGACGGCCGCAGCCGAACCGCCGGTGCGATGGAAAGGCCTACGTATCGGCTGCCTTACGAGCCACGCGGCCGGTAGCCTACCCGTAAGTTGGCGATCGAAAGCGCTGTCGGCCGGGAGTGTGTGTGTGTGTCTGTGTGTGTGTGTGTTACACGGCGGCCAAGGCGGCCAAGGCGGACGAGAAAGAAGAAGAAGAAGAAGAAGGAGAGGAGGAAGAAGCAGCAGCAAGCGGCAGCGAGAGGGAAGCGATTGGCAGCGAGTAAAGAGAATGCGGACGCCTCGGCGGCGGACGGCCGCAGCCGAACCGCCGGTGCGATGGAAAGGCCTACGTATCGGCTGCCTTACGAGCCACGCAGCCGGTAGCGTACCCGTGAGTTGGCGATCGAAAGCGCTGTCGGCCGAGAGTGTGTGTGTCTGTGTGTGTGTGTGTTACACGGCGGCCAAGGCGGACGAGAAAGAAGAAGAAGAAGAAGAAGCAGAGGAAGAAGCAGCAGCAAGCGGCAGCGAGAGGGAAGCGATTGGCAGCGAGTAAAGAGAATGCGGACGCCTCGGCGGCGGACGGCCGCCGGCTAGATGGAAAAGGCCGACGTGTCGGCGCTGCGCTGCGCTGCGATACGAGCCACGCGGCCGCTACCGTACCCGTGACGGGGCCCGATTCCCGATTCGCGAGTTTGCGGGTCGGGGCCCGGCGGAATAGTCAGGCTCTAGGTGACCCTCATACCCCAAGGGGGTCCAGACTACTATGTAGGGTAGTCGTCGATCGGACGGTCGTACCCTATGACCCGCACCCCGAACCGCAGCCGATTGAAAGGCAGACGGTCGGCCGGCGGCCGGCCGGCCGGGCGCCGCCGCGTACCCGCAGAGCCGATCGAAAGAGGCCGAATTGAGAGCGACGCCTCGGCGGCGGACAGCCGCCGCCGAACCGCCGGCACCGCGATGGTAAGGCCGACGTGTCGGCTGCGATACGAGCCACGCGGCCGGTACCGTACCCGTGAGTTTGCGATCGAAAGCGCTGTCGGCCGGGAGTGTGTGCGGCCTAGCCGGCGGACTAGGCGGACGAGAAGGAAGCGATTGGGAGCGAGCAAAAAGAATGCGGACGCTTCGGCGGCGGACTGCCGCAGGCGAGATGGAAAGGCCGACGTGTCGGCTGCGATACGGGCCGCCAAGGCGGACGAGAAGGAAGAAGGAAGAAGATGAAGAAGCCGAAGCAGCAAGCAAGCCGAGCGAGTCGTGGCGGCAGCGAGAAGGAAGCGATTGTGAGCGAGCAAAGAGAATGCGGACGCCTCGGCGGCGGACGGCCGCAGCCGAACAGCCGGTGCGATGGAAAGGCCTACGTATCTCTCTTGGGGTATGAGGGTCACCCAGCCTGCGTCCGCCCGAATACAGTGCGCTAGGCCGACGGTGCTGCACGCTTTGCGGCTCCACGAACATCAATATCTCTCTCGTCTTCCTTCCTGGCGTCGGCCGGCCAACATCGCCGTCGTCGTCGTCGCCTCCTCCTCGCCTTTCCGGCGCCATCCAGCCGGTTTCGTAAGCCGCGGCCGGGCCCCCTCGCAATCGTCGGCCCTCTAACAGTGCAGCCTCAGCCTCAGCCGAGCAACGAGCAACAAGCAACGAGCTGGCCGGCCGACGCCAGGAAGGAAGACGAGAGAGATATTGATGTTCGTGGAGCCGCAAAGCGTGCAGCACCGTCGGCCTAGCGCACTGTATTCGGGCGGACGCAGGCTGGGTGAAAACTGTGCGGTCGGCAGCTGCCAGAGAGAGAACGAGAAGGAAGCACAACGACAGCGGAAACGATTTGCAGGCCTCGTTCACCGCTTCTACTTGCTCGTTGCTTGTTGCTCGTTGCTCGGCTGAGGCTGAGGCTGCACTGTTAGAGGGCCGACGATTGCGAGGGGGCCCGGCCGCGGCTTACGAAACCGGCTGGATGGCGCCGGAAAGGCGAGGAGGAGGCGACGACGACGACGGCGATGTTGGCCGGCCGACGCCAGGAAGGAAGACGAGAGAGATATTGATGTTCGTGGAGCCGCAAAGCGTGCAGCACCGTCGGCCTAGCGCACTGTATTCGGGCGGACGCAGGCTGGGTGAAAACTGCGCGGTCGGCAGCTGCCAGAGAGAGAACGAGAAGGAAGCATAACGACAGCGGAAACGATTTGCGGGCTTCGTTCACCGCTGATGACGCCGCCGCTTCTACTTGCTCGTTGCTCGTTGCTCGGCTGAGGCTGCACTGTTAGAGGGCCGACGATTGCGAGGGGGCCCGGCCGCGGCTTACGAAACCGGCTGGATGGCGCCGGAAAGGCGAGGAGGAGGCGACGGCGACGACGGCGATGTTGGCCGGCCGACGCCAGGAAGGAAGACGAGAGAGATATTGATGTTCGTGGAGCCGCAAAGCGTGCAGCACCGTCGGCCTAGCGCACTGTATTCGGGCGGACGCAGGCTGGGTGAAAACTGCGCGGTCGGCAGCTGCCAGAGAGAGAACGAGAAGGAAGCACAACGACAGCGGAAACGATTTGCAGGCCTCGTTCACCGCTTCTACTTGCACGTTGCTTGTTGCTCGTTGCTCGTTGCTCGGCTGAGGCTGCACTGTTAGAGGGCCGACGATTGCGAGGGGGCCCGGCCGCGGCTTACGAAACCGGCTGGATGGCGCCGGAAAGGCGAGGAGGAGGCGACGACGACGACGGCGATGTTGGCCGGCCGACGCCAGGAAGGAAGACGAGAGAGATATTGATGTTCGTGGAGCCGCAAAGCGTGCAGCACCGTCGGCCTAGCGCACTGTATTCGGGCGGACGCAGGCTGGGTGAAAACTGCGCGGTCGGCAGCTGCCAGAGAGAGAACGAGAAGGAAGCATAACGACAGCGGAAACGATTTGCGGGCTTCGTTCACCGCTGATGACGCCGCCGCTTCTACTTGCTCGTTGCTCGTTGCTCGGCTGAGGCTGCACTGTTAGAGGGCCGACGATTGCGAGGGGGCCCGGCCGCGGCTTACGAAACCGGCTGGATGGCGCCGGAAAGGCGAGGAGGAGGAGGAGGAGGAGGCGAGAGAGATATTGAGGTTCGGCGGAAGAATCGTGGACGCGCCGGCCGTGTAGAATCAATCGAGCGGCGGGTTAAGCGGGTCCGACCGTCAGCAGAAAGGAGAGGCGAGGACATCCCTTCCGGTCGGAGTGCTTGGCGTAGGCGAGGAAGAGGATACCGATCGGTCGATGGTGACAGCACGAACAGGCGGGCAGGCGGCTGTCGGCGGGCGAACGAGCGAATCTGACGCGGAACGACGGCGTCAGCGAGGGCGAGGGGCTCGTTACGAGGCGGCGGGCGGTCGGCGGAAGAATCGTGGACGCGCCGGCCGTGTAGAATCAATCGAGCGGCGGGTTAAGCGGGTCCGACCGTCAGCAGAAAGGAGAGGCGAGGACATCCTTTCCGGTCGGAGTGCTTGGCGTAGGCGAGGAAGAGGAGGAGGATACCGATCGGTCGATGGTGACAGCACGAACAGGCGGGCAGGCGGGCAGGCGGCTGTCGGCGGGCGAACGAGCGAATCTGACGCGGAACGACGGCGTCAGCGAGGGCGAGGGGCTCGTTACGAGGCGGCGGACGGGTGGTCGGCGGAAGAATCGTGGACGCGCCGGCCGTGTAGAATCAATCGAGCGGCGGGTTAAGCGGGTCCGACCGTCAGCAGAAAGGAGAGGCGAGGACATCCCTTCCGGTCGGAGTGCTTGGCGTAGGCGAGGAAGAGGAGGAGGATATCGATCGGTCGATGGTGACAGCACGAACAGGCGGGCAGGCGGCTGTCGGCGGGCGAACGAGCGAATCTGACGCGGCGCGGGGCGCGGAACGACGGCGTCAGCGAGGGCGAGGGGCTCGTTACGAGGCGGCGGGCGGGTGGTCGGCGGAAGAATCGTGGACGCGCCGGCCGTGTAGAATCAATCGAGCGGCGGGTTAAGCGGGTCCGACCGTCAGCAGAAAGGAGAGGCGAGGACATCCCTTCCGGTCGGAGTGCTTGGCGTAGGCGTGGAAGAGGAGGAGGATACCGATCGGTCGATGGTGACAGCACGAACAGGCGGGCAGGCGGCTGTCGGCGGGCGAACGAGCGAGCGAATCTGACGCGGCGCGGGGCGCGGAACGACGGCGTCAGCGAGGGCGAGGGGCTCGTTACGAGGCGGCGGGCGGGTGGTCGGCGGAAGAATCGTGGACGCGCCGGCCGTGTAGAATCAATCGAGCGGCGGGTTAAGCGGGTCCGACCGTCAGCAGAAAGGAGAGGCGAGGATATCCCTTCCGGTCGGAGTGCTTGGCGTAGGCGAGGAAGAGGAGGAGGATACCGATCGGTCGATGGTGACAGCACGAACAGGCGGGCAGGCGGCTGTCGGCGGGCGAACGAGCGAATCTGACGCGGCGCGGGGCGCGGAACGACGGCGTCAGCGAGGGCGAGGGGCTCGTTACGAGGCGGCGGGCGGGTGGTCGGCGGAAGAATCGTGGACGCGCCGGCCGTGTAGAATCAATCGAGCGGCGGGTTAAGCGGGTCCGACCGTCAGCAGAAAGGAGAGGCGAGGATATCCCTTCCGATCGGAGTGCTTGGCGTAGGCGAGGAAGAGGAGGAGGATACCGATCGATCGATGGTGACAGCACGAACAGGCGGGCAGGCGGCTGTCGGCGGGCGAACGAGCGAATCTGACGCGGCGCGGGGCGCGGAACGACGGCGTCAGCGAGGGCGAGGGGCTCGTTACGAGGCGGCGGGCGGGTGGTCGGCGGAAGAATCGTGGACGCGCCGGCCGTGTAGAATCAATCGAGCGGCGGGTTAAGCGGGTCCGACCGTCAGCAGAAAGGAGAGGCGAGGACATCCCTTCCGGTCGGAGTGCTTGGCGTAGGCGTGGAAGAGGAGGAGGATACCGATCGGTCGATGGTGACAGCACGAACAGGCGGGCAGGCGGCTGTCGGCGGGCGAACGAGCGAGCGAATCTGACGCGGCGCGGGGCGCGGAACGACGGCGTCAGCGAGGGCGAGGGGCTCGTTACGAGGCGGCGGGCGGGTGGTCGGCGGAAGAATCGTGGACGCGCCGGCCGTGTAGAATCAATCGAGCGGCGGGTTAAGCGGGTCCGACCGTCAGCAGAAAGGAGAGGCGAGGATATCCCTTCCGGTCGGAGTGCTTGGCGTAGGCGAGGAAGAGGAGGAGGATACCGATCGGTCGATGGTGACAGCACGAACAGGCGGGCAGGCGGCTGTCGGCGGGCGAACGAGCGAATCTGACGCGGCGCGGGGCGCGGAACGACGGCGTCAGCGAGGGCGAGGGGCTCGTTACGAGGCGGCGGGCGGGTGGTCGGCGGAAGAATCGTGGACGCGCCGGCCGTGTAGAATCAATCGAGCGGCGGGTTAAGCGGGTCCGACCGTCAGCAGAAAGGAGAGGCGAGGATATCCCTTCCGATCGGAGTGCTTGGCGTAGGCGAGGAAGAGGAGGAGGATACCGATCGATCGATGGTGACAGCACGAACAGGCGGGCAGGCGGCTGTCGGCGGGCGAACGAGCGAATCTGACGCGGCGCGGGGCGCGGAACGACGGCGTCAGCGAGGGCGAGGGGCTCGTTACGAGGCGGCGGGCGGGCGGTCGGCGGAAGAATCGTGGACGCGCCGGCCGTGTAGAATCAATCGAGCGGCGGGTTAAGCGGGTCCGACCGTCAGTAGAAAGGAGAGGCGAGGATATCCCTTCCGGTCGGAGTGCTTGGCGTAGGCGAGGAAGAGGAGGAGGATACCGATCGGTCGATGGTGACAGCACGAACAGGCGGGCAGGCGGCTGTCGGCGTGGCGAGCGAGCTAATCTGACGCGGCGCGGGGCGCGGAACGACGTCGTCAGCGAAGGCGAGGTAGCTCACTACTAGGGTAGGAGGTGGTCGGCGGAAGAATCGAGGACACGCCGGCCGTGTAAAAGCAATCGTGCGGCGGGTTAGGCGGGTCCGACCGTCGGAATTAATGAGAGGCTAAAACATTCCTTCCAGTCGGCGAACCCATCCGATCAACGACTACCCTACATAGTAGTCTGGACCCCCTTGGGGTATGAGGGTCACCTAGAGGCTGACTATCCCACCGCACCCCGAGCCGCAAACTCGCGAACTCGGGAACTCGGACCCCGAAACGGGTACGCTAGCGGCCGCGTGGTTCGTATCGCAGCCGACACATCGGCCTTTCCATCGAGCCGCGGCGGTTCGGAGGCGGCAGTCCGCCGCCGAGGCGTACGCATTCTCTTTGCTCGCTCCCAATCGCTTCCTTCTCGCTGCTACTTCCGCCGCTGCTCCTCCTCGCCTTTCCGGCGCCATCCAGCCGGTTTCGTAAGCCGCGGCCGGGCCCCCTCGCAATCGTCGGCCCTCTAACAGTGCAGCCTCAGCCTCAGCCGAGCAACGAGCAACAAGCAACGAGCAAGTAGAAGCGGTGAACGAGGCCTGCAAATCGTTTCCGCTGTCGTTGTGCTTCCTTCTCGTTCTCTCTCTGGCAGCTGCCGACCGCGCAGTTTTCACCCAGCCTGCGTCCGCCCGAATACAGTGCGCTAGGCCGACGGTGCTGCACGCTTTGCGGCTCCACGAACATCAATATCTCTCTCGTCTTCCTTCCTGGCGTCGGCCGGCCAACATCGCCGTCGTCGCCGTCGCCTCCTCCTCGCCTTTCCGGCGCCATCCAGCCGGTTTCGTAAGCCGCGGCCGGGCCCCCTCGCAATCGTCGGCCCTCTAACAGTGCAGCCTCAGCCGAGCAACGAGCAACGAGCAAGTAGAAGCGGCGGCGTCATCAGCGGTGAACGAAGCCCGCAAATCGTTTCCGCTGTCGTTATGCTTCCTTCTCGTTCTCTCTCTGGCAGCTGCCGACCGCGCAGTTTTCACCCAGCCTGCGTCCGCCCGAATACAGTGCGCTAGGCCGACGGTGCTGCACGCTTTGCGGCTCCACGAACATCAATATCTCTCTCGTCTTCCTTCCTGGCGTCGGCCGGCCAACATCGCCGTCGTCGTCGTCGCCTCCTCCTCGCCTTTCCGGCGCCATCCAGCCGGTTTCGTAAGCCGCGGCCGGGCCCCCTCGCAATCGTCGGCCCTCTAACAGTGCAGCCTCAGCCGAGCAACGAGCAACGAGCAACAAGCAACGAGCAAGTAGAAGCGGTGAACGAGGCCTGCAAATCGTTTCCGCTGTCGTTGTGCTTCCTTCTCGTTCTCTCTCTGGCAGCTGCCGACCGCGCAGTTTTCACCCAGCCTGCGTCCGCCCGAATACAGTGCGCTAGGCCGACGGTGCTGCACGCTTTGCGGCTCCACGAACATCAATATCTCTCTCGTCTTCCTTCCTGGCGTCGGCCGGCCAACATCGCCGTCGTCGCCGTCGCCTCCTCCTCGCCTTTCCGGCGCCATCCAGCCGGTTTCGTAAGCCGCGGCCGGGCCCCCTCGCAATCGTCGGCCCTCTATCAGTGCAGCCTCAGCCGAGCAACGAGCAACGAGCAAGTAGAAGCGGCGGCGTCATCAGCGGTGAACGAAGCCCGCAAATCGTTTCCGCTGTCGTTATGCTTCCTTCTCGTTCTCTCTCTGGCAGCTGCCGACCGCGCAGTTTTCACCCAGCCTGCGTCCGCCCGAATACAGTGCGCTAGGCCGACGGTGCTGCACGCTTTGCGGCTCCACGAACATCAATATCTCTCTCGTCTTCCTTCCTGGCGTCGGCCGGCCAACATCGCCGTCGTCGTCGTCGCCTCCTCCTCGCCTTTCCGGCGCCATCCAGCCGGTTTCGTAAGCCGCGGCCGGGCCCCCTCGCAATCGTCGGCCCTCTAACAGTGCAGCCTCAGCCTCAGCCGAGCAACGAGCAACAAGCAACGAGCAAGTAGAAGCGGTGAACGAGGCCTGCAAATCGTTTCCGCTGTCGTTGTGCTTCCTTCTCGTTCTCTCTCTGGCAGCTGCCGACCGCGCAGTTTTCACCCAGCCTGCGTCCGCCCGAATACAGTGCGCTAGGCCGACGGTGCTGCACGCTTTGCGGCTCCACGAACATCAATATCTCTCTCGTCTTCCTTCCTGGCGTCGGCCGGCCAACATCGCCGTCGTCGCCGTCGCCTCCTCCTCGCCTTTCCGGCGCCATCCAGCCGGTTTCGTAAGCCGCGGCCGGGCCCCCTCGCAATCGTCGGCCCTCTAACAGTGCAGCCTCAGCCGAGCAACGAGCAACGAGCAAGTAGAAGCGGCGGCGTCATCAGCGGTGAACGAAGCCCGCAAATCGTTTCCGCTGTCGTTATGCTTCCTTCTCGTTCTCTCTCTGGCAGCTGCCGACCGCGCAGTTTTCACCCAGCCTGCGTCCGCCCGAATACAGTGCGCTAGGCCGACGGTGCTGCACGCTTTGCGGCTCCACGAACATCAATATCTCTCTCGTCTTCCTTCCTGGCGTCGGCCGGCCAACATCGCCGTCGTCGTCGCCTCCTCCTCGCCTTTCCGGCGCCATCCAGCCGGTTTCGTAAGCCGCGGCCGGGCCTCCTCGCAATCGTCGGCCCTCTAACAGTGCAGCCTCAGCCTCAGCCTCAGCCGAGCAACGAGCAACAAGCAACGAGCAAGTAGAAGCGGTGAACGAGGCCTGCAAATCGTTTCCGCTGTCGTTGTGCTTCCTTCTCGTTCTCTCTCTGGCAGCTGCCGACCGCGCAGTTTTCACCCAGCCTGCGTCCGCCCGAATACAGTGCGCTAGGCCGACGGTGCTGCACGCTTTGCGGCTCCACGAACATCAATATCTCTCTCGTCTTCCTTCCTGGCGTCGGCCGGCCAACATCGCCGTCGTCGTCGCCTCCTCCTCGCCTTTCCGGCGCCATCCAGCCGGTTTCGTAAGCCGCGGCCGGGCCCCCTCGCAATCGTCGGCCCTCTAACAGTGCAGCGTCAGCCGAGCAACGAGCAACGAGCAAGTAGAAGCGGCGGCGTCATCAGCGGTGAACGAAGCCCGCAAATCGTTTCCGCTGTCGTTATGCTTCCTTCTCGTTCTCTCTCTGGCAGCTGCCGACCGCGCAGTTTTCACCCAGCCTGCGTCCGCCCGAATACAGTGCGCCGCGTCAGATTCGCTCGCTCGCTCGCTCGCTCGCTCGCCCCGCCGACAGCCGCCTGCCCGCCTGTTCGTGCTGTCACCATCGACCGATCGGTATCCTCCTCCTCCTCGCCGACCCGCGGCCTCGTCGACGTCGTCTTCGAGGACCCGGTCAGGTTACGCCGCTGACCTCGTGTCGCGTCGCCGCCGGCGCGGCGGACGGGCTAGTTGTCGCTTCCCGATCCGCCACAGGCGACGCGACGTCACCGAAAGAGAGCGGTGCTGTGTGTTCGTCCCGCTAGACCGGGACGGATCAACAACCGTGGCTACAACTCCGGGTTTCGCGGCGGTGGTGCCCCCCCCCCCGCAATCTCCTCGCGCTCGCCCATCCCGGCATCGTCGTTGCTTTGGCTCGTTCGGCGGCTGCCGACAACGCCGTTTTCGTCATCGCACACACGCTTCTCGTTGACCGCAGCCCGTGCTGTCGCAATCGTTTCGGCTCGCTCGCTTCCCCGCTCGTCGTCCTTCTCGCGTGGCGGCGGCGGCGGCGGCAGCAGCAGCCAGAAACCGCCTCGCTTCTTCAACCCGCACCGGCGCCCGTCCTACCGCAGCGGCCCGGTGTGCGGCAGTCGGATCGCAAACCGTTTCTACTCGGCGAACTCTTTTTCTTCCGTCTGGCGCGCTTTTCCGCTGCTACAGCAGAGCGGCGGATTAGGACGCGTAACGTACGTACGAACGAACGGCTACCGCAGCAGCAGCGGCGGCCGCGATTTTTCAGGCTTCTCCTCCTCCTCCTCCTCCTCCTCTTCGCTTTCGTTTGCTCTCCGCGCGGCGGCGGCGGCGATGGCAGCAGCGGGACTTCCGCCTCGACATCCGCCTCGACTTCCGCTCTCAGCCGACCGACGCGACGGTGACGCTACTACAGCGACGACGACGACGACGACGATACCTGGTTGATCCTGCCAGTAGTCATATGCTTGTCTCAAAGCTTAAGCCATGCAAGTGTAAGTTCATGCCGTAAACGAATGGTGAAACCGCGAATGGCTCAGGAACCGGACCTAATCCTCGGGACCGTATTCCTCACCGCGAGGAGAGTGGATAACTGTGGCAATTCTAGAGCTAATACATGCAACCGAAGCCGCGATCGCAGGTCGCACCCGGGCGTCGGGCCGAAAAACGGCTTCCGGCAGCAGCAGCGGTCTTCGTCGCCGCAGCGCCTCCGCGTGCTCGGCGTCGTCCCAGCCGCTGCCGGTCGTCGCCGGCGCCCGCTCGGCCGGGTTGGTTCCGGGACTGCTCGCCAGTTCCCGCCGCCGCCGGTCGCGACGATACGGTCGGCCTTCCGCATTGGTCGCGGCGCAAATATTAGACTGAGACCGACGCGTTCGGGCCGTCGCAGCAGCCGCCGTCGCCGTGCTTCGCACGCGCGCGGGTCTAGGCGTGCGTCGGCTTCACGCCCCTTCGATTTTGGTGACTCTGGATAACTGTCAGTACGATCGCACGGGCTAGTATCGACTAGCCTTCGCGCGACGGGTCCCCCGCGAGTCCGCCCTATCAACTGTCGACGGCCCGGTAAGTGCCGACCGTGGTGGCAACGGGTAACGGGGAATCAGGGTTCGATTCCGGAGAGGGAGCATGCGAAACGGCTACCACATCCAAGGAAGGCAGCAGGCGCGCAAATTACCCACTCCCGGCACGGGGAGGTAGTGACGAAAAATAACGACGCGGGACTCTGTCGAGGCCCCGCGATCGGAATGAGTACACTTCAAATCCGTTAACGAGGATCGACCGGAGGGCAAGTCTGGTGCCAGCAGCCGCGGTAATTCCAGCTCCGGTAGCGTATATTAAAATTGTTGCGTTTGAAAAGCTCGTAGTCGGAATTCGGGTCTCGAAAACGTGCCCCAGCACGTTCGGGGCGACGGCGCCGTCGCGGGCGTGCCTCGCGCGCGTCCGCTTCGGTCGTCCGTTCGCACTCCCGGCCCTATTCGCCGGTGCGTGCGCGGTCGTGCCGCGGAGCTCTGCGCGCATCGTCGCTGCGACGGTCTCTCCGGTAGCCCGTCACCCGCCTCCGTAGCTTCCGCTTCCGTCCTCTCGGTCGGTCGGTCGGTCGGTCGGCATCGGCACGCGATCGTTCGGCCTCGCCGCCGTCGTCGCTGCTGCCGCCGCCGCCGCCGTCTCCTCCGTCGCTTGCGGCGGTACGCGGTGTTCGGGGGAAACAAACGGGGGTCGAGCGTCGCCCGGGGCATCGCCGCTCGCACGCGTTTCGGTAGCGCGTCCACCTCCCGGTCGTTTCGGCCCGCACGGTTCCTCCGAGGGTGCTCTTCGCCGAGTGTCCGAGGCGGCCGGTACGTTCACTGTGAAAAAATTAGAGTGCTCAGAGCGAGCCCCGCCGGCTTGCATACGAAAAGCATGGAATGATGGAAAATGGCCTCGTCCGCGCGTCATCCGTCGGTCTCCGTTCACGACGAGGCAATGATCGAAGGGAGCGATCGGGGCCACTCGTATTGCGACGTTAGAGGTGAAATTCTTGGATCGTCGCAAGACGCACTGCAGCGACGGCGTGTGGCAAGCACGTTTTCCTCGATCAAGAGCGAAAGTCGGAGGTTCGAAGACGATCAGATACCGTCGTAGTTCCGACCGTAAACGATGCCGACTGGCGCTCCGCCGGCGTTCGCTTCGATGACCCGGCGGGGAGCCTGCGCGGGAAACCATAGTCGGTTCCGGGGGGAGTATGGTTGCAAAACAGAAACTTAAAGGAATTGACGGAAGGGCACCACCAGGAGTGGAGCCTGCGGCTTAATTTGACTCAACACGGGAAAACTCACCCGGTCCGGACACCGGTAGGATTGACAGATCGATAGCTCTTTCTCGATTCGGTGGGTGGTGGTGCATGGCCGTTCTTAGTTGGTGGAGCGATCCGTCTGGTTGATTCCGATAACGAACGAGACTCCGGCCTGCTAACTAGCGCGTCGATTAGTGCTTTTCCGGTAGCGAGGCGGCGCCGAAGCCATCGTCGGTAGCTCCGCGCGCGGCCCGTGCTTGCCGTTGCCGCCGCTCTCCTTCGCGTCCGGCGCTGCGGCCGCGTCCGGCAACTGCCTTCTTAGCAGCCTTTCGTGCTCCGCTCCTCGCGGGTTGGTGTGCGGGTTGGTCTGGGATGGCGGTTCGCACGCGGCGTGGTTGCGGCGTCGGTTGCGGAGCGGCGGCGGTGACTCGGTCGGCTCGGCCCGCGCGAGCCCGGCGGCGGCACGCCGTCGCGCCCGGGCCAGTCGGTTGGCGAACGCAGCGCTTCTTAGAGGGACGGGCGGCAGAAAGCCGCACGAGGCGGAGCGATAACAGGTCTGTGATGCCCTTAGATGTCCGGGGCCGCACGCGCGCTACACTGGAGGTATCAGCGGGCGCGTCTCCCCCGGCCCGAGAGGGTCGGGAAACCTCTGAACCACCTCCCGTGATAGGGATCGGGGCCTGGAACCAACCCCGTGAACGAGGAATTCCCGGTAGGCGCGGGTCATCAGCCCGCGTCGATCACGTCCCTGCCCTTTGTACACACCGCCCGTCGCTACTACCGATCGAACGGTCCGGTGAGGTCCTCGGATCTGGCCGACGAGTTCGCTTACGCGCGGCGGCGTTCCGCGCCGTCGCCGGCGCGTTCTCTGATGGCCCGGAGAAGACGACCGAACCCGATCGCTTAGAGGAAGTAAAAGTCGTAACAAGGTTTCCGTAGGTGAACCTGCGGAAGGATCATTACCGCAGCAGCCCTGCTCCGCTCCTCCGTCTCCTCCTCCTCCTCGCCTTTCCGGCGCCAGCCAGCCGGTTTCGTAAGCCGCGGCCGGGCCCCCTCGCAATCGTCGGCCCTGTAACAGTGCAGCCTCAGCCGAGCAACGAGCAAGTAGAAGCGGCGGCGTCATCAGCGGTGAACGAAGCCCGCAAATCGTTTCCGCTGTCGTTATGCTTCCTTCTCGTTCTCTCTCTGGCAGCTGCCGACCGCGCAGTTTTCACCCAGCCTGCGTCCGCCCGAATACAGTGCGCTAGGCCGACGGTGCTGCACGCTTTGCGGCTCCACGAACCTCAATATCTCTCTCGCCTCCTCCTCCTCCTCCTCGCCTTTCCGGCGCCATCCAGCCGGTTTCGTAAGCCGCGGCCGGGCCCCCTCGCAATCGTCGGCCCTCTAACAGTGCAGCCTCAGCCTCAGCCGAGCAACGAGCAAGTAGAAGCGGCGGCGTCATCAGCGGTGAACGAAGCCCGGACCGAAAGCGCTGTCGGCCGGGAGTGTGTGCGGCCTAGGCGGCGGCCTACCCGGCGGACTAGGCGGACGAGAAGGAAGCGATTGTGAGCGAGCAAAAAGAATGCGGACGCTTCGGCGGCGGACTGCCGCCGGCGAGATGGAAAGGCCGACGTGTCGGCTGCGATACGGGCCGCAAAGGCGGACGAGAAGGAAGAAGATGAAGAAGCCGAAGCAGCAGGCCGAGCGAGTCGTGGCGGCAGCGTGAAGGAAGCGATTGTGAGCGAGCAAAGAGAATTCGGACGCCTCGGCGGCGGACGGCCGCAGCCGAACCTCCGGTGCGATGGAAAGGCCTACGTATAGGCTGCCTTACGAGCCACGCGGCCGGTAGCGTACCCGTAAGTTGGCGATCGAAAGCGCTGTCGACCGGGAGTGTGTGTGTCTGTGTGTGTGTGTTACACGGTTAGAACCGGTCAGAACCGGTTAGAACCGGTCAGAACCGGTCAGAACCGGTCCGAACCGGTCAGAACCGGTTAGAACCGGTTAGAACCGGTTAGAACCGGTTAGAACCGGTTAGAACCGGTTAGAACCGGTCAGAACCGGTTAGAACCGGTTAGAACCGGTCCGAACCGGTCCGAACCGGTCCGAACCGGTTAGAACCGGTCAGAACCGGTTAGAACCGGTCAGAACCGGTCAGAACCGGTTAGAACCGGTCCGAACCGGTCAGAACCGGTCCGAACCGGTCAGAACTGGTCAAGACCGGTCGGTCCGGACTGGTCAAGACCTGTCGGTCCGGACTGGTCAGGACCGGTCGGTCCGGACTGGTCAAGTCCGGTCGGTCCGGACTGGTCAAGACCGGTCGGTCCGGACTGGTCAAGACCGGTCCGGACTGGTCAAGACCGGTCGGTCCGGACTGGTCAAGACCGGTCGGTCCGGACTGGTCAAGACCGGTCGGTCCGGTCTGGTCAAGACCGGTCGGTGCGGACTGGTCAAGACCG
Organism: Octopus bimaculoides; assembly: GCF_046866305.1. Classification (NCBI taxonomy): domain Eukaryota; kingdom Metazoa; phylum Mollusca; class Cephalopoda; order Octopoda; family Octopodidae; genus Octopus; species Octopus bimaculoides. The sequence continues at coordinate 6,695,445 of NC_142946.1, forward strand.
GTCGGTGCGAACCGGTCCGAACCGGTCAGAACCGGTTAGAACCGGTCAGAACCGGTCCGAACCGGTCAGAACCGGTCCGAACCGGTCAGAACCGGTCCGAACCGGTCGGAACCGGTCGGTCCGGACTGGTCAAGACCGGTCGGTGCGGACTGGTCAAGACCGGTCGGTCCGAACCGGTTAGAACCGGTCCGAACCGGTCAGAACCGGTCCGAACCGGTCAGAACCGGTCCGAACCGGTCAGAACCGGTTAGAACCGGTTAGAACCGGTTAGAACCGGTTAGAACCGGTCAGAACCGGTCAGAACCGGTTAGAACCGGTTAGAACCGGTTAGAACCGGTTAGAACCGGTTAGAACCGGTCCGAACCGGTTAGAACCGGTTAGAACCGGTTAGAACCGGTCGGTCCGGACTGGTCAAGACCTGTCGGTCCGGACTGGTCAGGACCGGTCGGTCCGGACTGGTCAAGACCGGTCCGGACTGGTCAAGACCGGTCCGAACTGGTCAAGACCGGTCCGGTTCTGACCGGTTCGGACCGGTTCTAACCGGTTCTAACCGGTTCTGACCGGTTCTGACCGGTTCGGACCGGTTCTAACCGGTTCTAACCGGTTCTGACCGGTTCGGACCGGTTCTAACCGGTTCTAACCGGTTCTGACCGGTTCGGACCGGTTCTAACCGGTTCGGACCGGTTCTAACCGGTTCTAACCGGTTCGGACCGGTTCTAACCGGTTCTAACCGGTTCTGACCGGTTCTGACCGGTTCTGACCGGTTCGGACTGGTCAAGACCTGTCGGTCCGGACTGGTCAGGACCGGTCGGTCCGGACTGGTCAAGACCGGTCGGTCCGGACTGGTCAAGACCGGTCCGGACTGGTCAAGACCGGTCGGTCCGGACTGGTCAAGACCGGTCGGTCCGGACTGGTCAAGACCGGTCGGTCCGGACTGGTCAAGACCGGTCCGACCGGTCCGACCGGTTTTGACCAGTCCGGACCGGTCTTGACCAGTCCGGACCGGTCTTGACCAGTCCGGACCGACCGGTCTTGACCAGTCCGGACCGACCGGTCCTGACCAGTCCGGACCGACAGGTCTTGACCAGTCCGAACCGGTC
>NC_142946.1:6706544-6709044 GCF_046866305.1 Octopus bimaculoides
GGTTTCTGTGGTTCATATGTCTCCCACGCTTGTCCGTCGCAGGATTACTCATTTTTGCCGGCTGAGTAGATTGAAGCAACGCGAAATGAAGTGCTTCGCTCAAGAATATAACGCATTACCCGATCCAGGAATCGAAACCACAATCTTATGAACATGAGCCCAACACGTTATTCACTAAGCCATATGCTTCTATTGGTCTACTAGGCCACCTTACCGGTCGTTATTTTCATCGACCCCAAAACGAGGAAGGACTTCAAGAGGGGGTTGAACTCAAAACATAATGACACCAGCCAACCATGGCCATCATAGATGATTTCCAGTGAAACGAAAATGTGTTTTATGCTCCGGATCTTAAACCTCTGAATCGAAAGGATTTTCGGATAAATACTAAAAAAAATGTTCATGTTGCAATTATTTTGGAAAATTAAACTAATAGTTGTACTTCATTTAAATTAATAGTTGTACTTCATTTAAAATATTAATGATGCGTTATGATGTAAATTGATCAAAAACCTTAATTTTAATTAGCTACTTAATTATCTGATGCGATAGAAATAAACACACCATACAAACTTGAATTCATAAATGATATTTGTTAAACTTGGGTAATAAAATAAACAAAATGGAGAGAGATATAATGTAAATCCAGGTTGTTTTTTTCAGTTATCTTGAATCTTAAAATGTCGGATTTTAATATGACTTCTCATGTGGAAACCAAAAAGTGGGAGGAAATGGGACAGTTTTTCAATCCACTGTACCAAAAACGAGATAAATATTTCAAATTTAGTCAACGGTCATGGATTTTATCGTCAGTGTCGTTTTCGCCGTCGTCGTCGTCGTCATCATCTTCGCCATTACCATTATTATTAGCATTTCTATCGTCAGTATCATCATCGTCGTCGTCAGCATCATCATCATCATCATCATCATCGTCGTCGTCGTTAGCATCATCATCATCATTATTGTTATCTGCCAGCTCGCCGCCTTAGAATATCCTTTTCTACTCTGGGTACAAGACCCGAAATTTTGGGGGAGTAAACCAGTCGATTAGATCGACCCCAGTACGCAATTGGTACTTAATTTATCGACCCCGAAAGGATGAAAGGCAAAGTCGACCTGGGCGGAATTTGAACACAGAACGTAAAGACAGACGAAATACCGCTAAGCATTTCGCCCGGTGTGCTAACGTTTCTGCCTGCTCGCCAGCTTCTAGAACAATAATATTCAATGCACACTTTCCATTTTCTTCAAAGACATACGGATGCGATTTCAGGTCAATTTGGCTGCTATTTCTAGAAGGCGGCACGAAGACGTAGAAGCTCGGTGTTTTGCAAATGAAGGCAACATACCGTTACCCTCACATACACTCCCTGTATAATATATAACGATCAGCAAATATTGACGATAATGAAATATAATCAGCTGTGCATTGTTTTATTATTGTTTCCACTGCAGCTGATGTTATCGTTGCTGTTGTTGTGGTTGTTGTTGTTGTTGTTGTTGTTATTGCTGCTGTTGCTGTTGTTGTTGTTGTTGTTGTTGTTGTTGCTGTCGTAGTTGTTTTTGTTGCTGTTGCTGTTGTTGTTGTTGTTGTTGTTGTTGGATGTTTAATTGCACAGCATTTCTTCCAACATCTGTCTTCGTCTTCATTAGTTGTTGCAGTCGGTGCTGAATTAATATTGATATGTAGGGAGCACATTCATGACGGCGATGATGATGATGATGATGATGATGATGATGATCTTTATGAATATCACTTCCATTTAAATATTCGTAGATATACATTCATATACACACACACACACACTCATATATATATATATATATATATATATATATATATATATATATATATATATATATCCATATATATAGAGAGATAGAGAGAGAGAGATAGAGAGAGGGAGAGAGAGAAAATTAGATACTCTCTACAAGTGCAACGATGGAAATAATAAGTAGTGCCATTTTCCTTAACATAGTTGAAAGGGTCTCAGTCACATTACTCACTAGTATGACTGTAGAGAGACACTACGTGGTGACAAACTGAGTTCACTGTTGGTTTGTCATTAAATATATACTCTATTTCGAGTAATGAGTACTATTTCATTCTGTAGGTACAAATAAATACAAACACAGAAACACCAAACACACACACACACACACACACGCGCGCGCGCACGCACACACACACGCACACAAAGTCACACAAAGTTGCATATACACATAGATGTGTATGTTTGTGTAATTGTATGCGCCTGCTTTCAGGTTTACAAATTACACAAAAAGTAAACAATACCTTTAAATATATATATAGATACGTTTTTGGATATATATATATATATATATATATATATATATATATATATATATATATATATATATATATATATATATAAACATATATGTACATATTTATATGTCTGCGTAAAAAGTATATATATATGTGTATATATATATATATATATATATATATATATATATATATATATATATATATATA
>NC_142946.1:6714044-6716544 GCF_046866305.1 Octopus bimaculoides
CACGTATGTATATTCATAAGCATATGTACTTTTATATGCATGTGTATGTATATGTATGTATGTATGTATGTATGTATGTATAGATAGATAGATAGATAGATAGATAGATAGATAGATAGATAGATAGATAGATAGATTGATTGATTGATTGATACATACATACATCTGTACGTATACATATACATATATAAACGTATGTGTATACATACATCCATCCATACATACATCCATCCATTTATACATACATACATCCTCTAACTCATGTTACACAGAAACTAAGTTTCCCTTGAAGCGGAGTAAAATGCGTGTGTGCATTAGTGGTGTATAAGTCTATTGTATTTTGAAAGAAACCTCCCAAATGTTAGATCACAAAATGGATCCTTTATGTTTAACGTGCCGTTCTGGCGTAATTAGATTGAAACTGCTCTCTCTCTTTCCACATTGAATGGTTGACTCTTACAGAATTCTGGTGGCTTTTGTTTAGTTGATTATTCTTTGCATCCGGTGCTGCGTGGACGAAAGCGCGTTGTGACAAGATCTTCACGGGGCTTTTGTTATCGTCGCCGTCGTTGTTGTTGTCGACGACGACGTCTTTCTTACTGCTTCTCTCTCTCTCTCTCTCTCTCTCTCTCTCTCTCTCTCTATATATATATATATATATATATATATATATATATATATATATATATATATATATATATATATATATATATATATATATATATATATATATATATATTTATATATACATATATATAGTTCATAATAATTTTTCCATCGTCTTGGCTCAACAGCCCTCACCGTTTGTTTTTACTGTCTTGTTCTCACTGTCCTGTTCTTGTTAACTCTTTCACCCACCGCAAAAAATCCCACCAAATTTTATTTAATTTGCTTTACGGGAAGGACTGTTCCAACGAAGTCGCGTATTGTCCTTGCCTTCGAAACGCGGAGTAGATGGAACAGGAACAACTGACGAAGGGGTATACTCTTTATGTTGCATGTCTCGTTTCTCTGTTTGTTTGTTTTTTTTCGTTGTTTGAAAAAAGTTTGTTTTCTGTTTTCGTTTTTATGTTTTCGTTTCTCATTGTGTTTAACGTTTTTTTTATGTCCTGTACCCATATATGCATGTATGTATGCATATAGATGTAGGTATGTACATATATGTATGGATATATGCATATATTTATATATTATTTATATTAGATTATATATATATTTATATATATATATATATATATATATATATATATATATACACGTATACATATATGTATGTAAAGATAGATAGATAGATAAATAGATAGATAGATATAATAAGACGAAATTTAAATGCCAAGCCAATTGCTTAAACTATCAGCCCCAATTACAAATAGAAATTGATCTAATAATGTGAATTCTGGCCGTTCTTGGCAAATCGCCAGAGCTCAAAATCGGCCATTAATGAGTCGTGTGCGTGATTTTCCTATTTTCTGAGAATATCGGGGCACGAGCTCTCATCGCGCTGGAGGTTCCTTTATCGACTGACTCTTTCAGTACTTTTGACAGTCTGTCCGATATGTGTGTGTGTGTGTGTGTGTGTGTGTGTGTGTGTGTGTGTGTGTGTGTGTGTGTGTGTGAAAAAGAGAGATAGAAAGGTAGACCGTTGTCACCATAGTAACTAACAGCACTTTCACTATGCAACAGTCTACTATTAAAAGAAGATCCGTGTATGGTTATCAAAGATTTATACCGGCGGCGTAGCGACGGATAAAAAGGGTTCATGTATATACTATTTTGTTAAAGCTAAAAAAAACATCTTCAGAAACTGTTACTCGTAGTTTCACGAGTTCGTGCCTCAGACACCTGCGATGGTATTCTTTTATTCTTTTACTTGTTTCTGTCATTTGACTACGGCCATGCTGGAGCAACCGCTTTTTAGTCGAAGAAATCGACCCCAGGACTTACTCTTTGTAAGCTTGGTAATTATTCTATTGGTTCATCTTGCTGAACTGCTAAGTTACAGAAGACGTAAACACATCAACATCGGTTGGTCATGTAATGGTGAGGGGGACAAACATAGACACAGAGACACACACATAAATATATATATGTATGTATGTATGTATATATATATGTGTGTGTGTGTATGGATGTATGTATGTATATGCGGGTTTGTGAGCATATATATATATATATACATATGTATGTATGTATGTATGTATGTATAGATAGATAGATAGATAGATAGATAGATAGATAGATAGATAGATAGATAGATAGATAGATAGATATAAAGATAGATAGATAGATAGATAGATAGATAGATAGATAGATAGATAGATAGATGTGTGTTTGTGTTTGTGCGAGTGTATATCTATGTATGTGAGTGTAAATGTTTCTATTTGTGTCTGTGCATGTTTCAGTTTAATCCGATGTTGTATAAAAATAGACGTGAGAAGGGCATTCAATGAACTATAGATACATAAAAATGAAAAGCAAAATAAGCGCCAAGCTGAATTTA
>NC_142946.1:6731544-6739044 GCF_046866305.1 Octopus bimaculoides
TTTGTGGAGGGGTGCTCATGTGTATGTGTATAAATATACACACACACATTAGAGGATTCAATAGAATCTAGGTACATGAACACGATGGACGCCAGAAATGGCTAGGTACAAGGACATATGTTTGCAGTATGTGTGAATTTATGTATGCATAAATAGGTATTATATGCATATGTGTGTGTGTGTGTGTGTGTGAGGGTGTATGTGTGTGTGTGTGAATGCGTGTGTATATATATATATATATATATATATGAATATTTGTATATAAATAAATATATATATACGTATTTGTGCTTGTATATATTTCATATTTACATATCGCGGGTGTTTGTTTCTATGTGAACGTGTGTAAAGATATATATGTATGCGTCTGTATGTGTTCATGTGCGTGTCTGTGTATGATATACAATAATACAGGTATACTTGTATATACATGACATGAATATATATCTGCATGTGTGTGTGTGTATATATATGTATATATGTAGATATATATATATTTATATATGTGTGTGTGTGTGTGTGTGTGTGTATTTACATATATATATATATACATATATAATTATATACATATGTTTATACGTATATATACATATACATATATATATCTACACACACACAAATATACATATATGCATACGTAAAGAATTTGCATATATATATATATATATATATATATACACACACACAGATATATACGTATATGTGTGTGTGTGTGTGTGTGTACGTATGTGTATCTCTCTCTCTCTATCTCTCTCTCTCTCTCTCTCTATATATATATATATATATATATATATATATATATATATATATATATATATATATATATATATATATATATATATATATATATATATATATTCATGTATGTATGTATGTGTGTATTCGACTGTCAATATTCAATTTGTCTCGAAACTTTGTAAATTGCATTTAACATCCTCAATGAACAGTGATTAAGTCGTTTAATTAAATTCAATATAATTGCTAAAAGACTAATCACCTCTTCCCTCCCTCCGCGATTCTACTCCTACACCTTTCTCTTTTAGCTTCTTTCTACACACATAAATGTAATATATGTGTGTGTGTATGCCTATATATATATGTGTGTGTGTGTGTACATACATATATATATATATATATATATATATATATATATATATATATATATATATATATATATATATATATATATATATATATATATATATATATATATATATATTTCGTATGTGTATTTCGTGTGCAAGATTCTTGATGTGGATACGTGTGTTGAAAGAAATACAATTAAACCTTGGGAGAGGCATTATGAACCAGTGCGTGTGTTTATTACCGGCATAATGCCTCTCCCAAGGTTTAATTGTATATATATATATATATATATATATATATATATATACATATATATATATATATATATATATGTTATATACGTATGTATTTATGTATGTATTCGTGGCGGTGAATGGCCTAGTTGTTACGATTTTGCATTCACGATCGAGAGATCCTAGGTTCTACTCCTGCACAGGGCGGTGCATTGTGTCCTTAAGCAAAACTCTTCATCCCACGTTATTCTGCAATAAGTTTGACATCTAAAGTGTGGCACGTCGTGCCATTCATACAAGCAATGTCGATTTGATAGAGAAAGAGAAAGCTTTTGTGCAACATTTGATCATTAAAAACCAAACATTTGCATTGGTTGTTCAGCAAGAAATGGTAGAATCGTCTTTTTTGGACAACGAAAGACTATCATTAATTAATTTGCAGAATTGTCTTTCTCGAACTCCTGTCTACCATCGATCAGTCGATCGATCTGTGTGTATGTGTGTATGTGTTTATGTGTGTGTGTGTGTGTGTGTGTGTAAGTATGCATGTAAGCATGCAACCTGCTGCAAATTGTTGTGAGGTACGCTATCTTAATACTCTTTGTTCACTGTATACCATTCAAATATGTATGTCAAATCCTCATATAACGCATATATATATATATATATATATATATATATATACGTAAATGTTCACCCGCATATATATATATATATATATATATATATATATATATATATATACGTGAATGTTCACCCGCATGTGTGTGTGTGTGTGTGTGTGTGCGCGCGTAGGTGTGTCGGTTGGTATGTCAGCGCTACAAGCAAACTGAATGGTTTCCCTTTGCCATTAGTTACCATATTAACTTTGATTAAAGGTGACTCTCAGTGCAGTAATTACTCAAAGTTTTAACAACTTCAAAGAAATGCCGCTGGCATATCGACTGATCATTCTGCTAACATGAAACATGGAGTAAAAGTTCCAACAACAACTAACATAAATTCGTCAAATATTCTTTTCTACTCTTGGCACAAGGCCCGAAATTTTGGGAGAAGATGTCAGTCGATTAGATCGACCCCAGAACGCAACTGGTACTTAATTTATCGACCTCGAAAGGACGAAAGCAAAGTCGACCTCGGCGGAATTTGAACTTAGAACGTAAAGACAGACGAAATACCGCTAAGCATTTTGCCCAGCATGCTAACGTTTCTGCTAGCTGTCTAATATTATAATATATGTGTATTCATGTTTATTTATATAAGTATATTTTGTGGAAGCACACTGTCCCAGTGGTTAGGGCAGCGGACTCGCGGTCGGAGGATGGCGATTTCGATTCCCAGACAGGACGTTGTGTGGGAGGAATAGACACGTAGCAACGTTTTCCATTTTTACCGAGTGTTTTATGGCTATATTAGTTAATGATAGGTTGACGTGGTATCTTGTTAAATGGCCAAGCCGCTTAACCTTCATCCGCTAAAAGAGGTGCAGGTTTTTTTCCAACAATTCCTCTCTCAAACATTGAAGATTTAAAGTAAAGATTAAAAAAGCAAGATTCTGAAAACTTTTCATTTGGGATGAGGCAATAACAGAATATAAGATGAGATCATAAGCGAAACAGAATATAAGATGAGATCATAAGCGAAAATATTCACAATCGTAAATTTGACATAATTCCAAGTCGTTTACCTTTTTCGATATCTATCGATTTGATAAATAAATAGTTTGGGTTCCTCTCTGTTACAAAGAAAGGCTCTTTAGAGTAAATCAAATTTTACATTTAAAGAACCAAATGCTTATGAAATGTTTTGTTATATTCAGATATTATAGCGGCATCAGTGTGTGTGTTTGTTGGGTGTGTGTGCGTGTGTGTGTGTGTGTATATTCATATATGTGTGTGTGTGTGTGTGTGTGTGTGTGTATATAATTATGCATATGTGTGTTTATGGGTGGGTGTATATATATATATATATATATATATATATATATATATATATATATATATATATATATATACATATTTTATGTATATATGTATATAAATATGCGTATGTGTGTTTATGGGGGTGTATATATATATGTGTGTGTGTATAAACATACGTTTGTTTATGGGTGTGTGCATATATATATATATATATATGTGTGTGTGTGTGTGTATACATATAACATGTGTATGTATATATATATATATATATATATATATATATATATATATATATATGCATACTTTTATAAATAAATACACATATATAACATGTGTATATATATATATATATATGTGTGTGTGTACATGTATATATATGCGTATGTCTATATGTATACATATGCATAAATATACAAATATATATACAAGTATACCTATATACATATATATATATATATATATATATATATATATATATATATATACATATGTATATGTATATACAAAATACAAATAGTATATACAAAATACAAATAGTATATACATACATGCATACATACATACATACATACAAACAAACATACATACAAACATACATACATACATAAATACATACATACATACATACATACATATATTTGTATTTTGTCGTTTTTGCTATTTCTATCTCGATTATGTATTTATTTACGATACATTTGTATAAGTTTATGCTTTGTACACAATGTTTTCCTTGCAGCAAAATAAAACATAAATTACATCATTTGGCTTTCTCCAAATCCTGCTGACGCTCAACAAAGCTATGGCATCTCCAGACCTTAAAGGTCCACATTCTTATAAATATGAAGCTTAACTATTAATAACAGTAAAACACGGAAGTTAATAAGGCACATCATGAAGCTCTGTGGGTGGCGTTAAGTAAAGCATCCGTCGCAACCGTAATAGCATTCTTGCAATTTAATGTCATTAAAAGACATTGAAGAATCACACGATGAATACTTCTGCTCAGAAATCAATCAAATACAAGCGTTAAATGTTCGCTCTCTGCCTCGAATCGTCATATTGTAGTTTAGCATTATCACTCGGTTAGTGAGTTTGCACTGCGCTACGCTTTGTAGGACAATTATCACTAAAAACTGTATGATTATTATTATTTATTATTATTATTGTTCAGTAGTTTTATTTTTATAACGTGCTTTCACTTCACTACCGAGCGCAGCTCTGTGTGCCTTGAGTATGTGCTGTGGTTTGCTGTGATGCTCTTATGGTTACTGTATTGAAAGTGTTTTGCGTAGGATGTGTGCAGTGCCCAGTAGTGCAATTTTCTGTATGTTATATATATTTGTAAGTCCTGGTGTTTTTGTTATGTATTTGTCTGAATATTTTTTTATCATACCTAAGGCACCTACTATGATAGGAATTGTTTCTGTTATTATTATTATTATTATTATTATTATTATTATTATTATTATTATTATTATTAGGAGAGTATTGTAGTTCGCTTGAAGCATTGTGTATTTTTTGTAAAGAATAAAAAGTTTAGAATGGTACAATAATGCACTATAATACAAAAATAGGGACTAAATATCCATAGTCCGATGATATTTCGGAATTACAATTCTTCTTCAGATGTTCTTAGATTATTATTATTATTATTATTATTATTATTATTATTATTATTATTATTATTATTATTATTATTTATTATTAAGGTGGCGAGGGCGGGGAGCTGGCAGAATCGTTAGCATGCCGGGCAAAATGTCTAGAAGGTATTTCGCATTTCGCTCGTTGCTCCGTTCTAAGTTCGAACTCCGCCAAGGTCGACTTTGCCTTTCATCTTTTTGGGGGTCAGTGAAATAAGCACCAGTCACGTACTGGGGTCGATGTGATCGACCATCCTCCCCCTCCTCTCAAATTCCAGGTCTTGTACCTAGAGTTGAAAAGATTATTATTAAGGAAGCAAGCTGGTAGAATTGTAAGTACGCGGGCGAAATGTTTAGTAGTATTTCGTCCGTCTTTCCGTTCTGAGTTCAAATTCCGCCGAGGTCGAATTTGTCTTCTATCCTTTTGGGGGTCGGTAAAATAAGTACTTGTTGAGCACTTCGAAGTAATCGACTAAACCTGCCCCAAATTTCAGGCTTTGTGTCTATAGTAGAAAGGGTTAAGGAGAAAAGTTAAGGCGGCGAGCTGGCAGAATCATACATACATATTTTATATAAATATGCATATATACATATATATCATATACATGTGTATACATACATGCGTGTATGTGTGTGAAAATATAATGTATGTATATGCTTACGTATATATACGTATGCTTATATTTTTATGCATTTAATAAACCCTTACATTGAAGATGTTTATAAAGACGATGACAGCAAGGAAGAGGTTTAGGCTAATTTACGATTAGGGTTAGGGGCCGAGTTATCTACTATCTTCCATTGTATTCAGCCATCGTAAAAATCTTAGCATTCAGTTACAACAAATTTCCGGTGGACTCCATATCCATACGCTTTCCATTATTATGGAGTTTCAATGTTTTTCAAATCGTATTTGTGTGTTTCGATATTTTGTTATGAATCTAATTTAAATGCTAATGTTTGTGTTTGCGAGTTATGTTATAAATATAAAGAATGAAGCTTGAACAATATAAATACTAATGGAGAAGAAATCTGAAATGTTTGCAAAAGAGAGGAAAATTTTAAGAAACAAAACAACTGCAACTAGGATATTGTATTTGAGCATATACGAATATATATTTTTAAAATGTGATTTGTTGGATATTTACAAAAAGAGAATTGTGTATAAAATATATACAGCAAAAATATTTTGAATATTTTTGAATAGAATATAAAATATCAGACAATATTCTCTTAAAAATATGATAGTTGAAGATAGGCTTAATCCTTAAAAAATCATCGTTCATATAATGCTAATTGCTGAGATTAGCTGAGTAGGCTTACCTTCAACCAGCATCCATCTTGTTCTATATGTGTGATTAAGAATGCTGGAAAAAAAATACGTCATCTATAGATGAAACTTTATAGACTGTAATAACTATGTAAAGTAGAAATGACAATTGTGAAGTAGCAAAGAGATGTATTAAAACACAGGAATAGTCTTTAGAAAAAAAAAGAATCAGGATTTAGAGTAAAGTAATGGGGCTAATGGAATCACTTCCGGGAATAGATATGTGAAGCAATATCTTTATATACGAGTGTATCTAATAATAATTCTATATAACTGGCTGTGTGTTTGTGTTTGTATGTGAGCATCGATGGTCTGTTTCAGTGTATTAAGATTTAACTATTGTCTAAAGTGGAGATCGCTGAAATATAATACGAGATAATGACGAGAGTCGATTCAAGTGTTAGTGACCCTTTAATCAATCAAAATCTGTAACCCTAAAAAGGCCGTATCTATACAAGCCCCTTCATGTTATCCACTCATCTTCAAATCCGTCTCTCTGTCTATCAATCTATTCCTTGGCGCTGTTCAGACACCCACTTTATATTATCTTCTGCTTCCTTTTTAACGAGAGTTTTTCGGGGTTTTTTTTTTTCATATTCACTAAAATTAGTGTGACATGGTGTCATGTTGTTAACCTCTTCACTTTCATATTTCTAATCCTTTGCCTGTCCAAGCGTTTTCGTTAGCTCGTCCAAAACGTCCGTGCTTGTTTTCAGACGTTTAGTTAGCCCTTGTTTCATACGTTTGGAATAATATAAAGCCTTCCCTTCATAAGTCCCAAGTAACTAAGCTGATTGGAAAAAATTGGGAACGCATGTTATAACTAATTCATGGAGACTAGGGAAGTATTTCCTGCGTATCACATGACACATACAAGACAGATAAAGTGTTAACAATTCACAGAAAACTTTCGTTCGTTGTTCGCTGTTTTCCCAACAATTCTTCCTCTCTAAACCATTGAAGATATAAAGTAAAATAAAACGTAATAAAATTCTGAAAACTGTCCAAGACTATCGTTGTCGTTATAATGGGAAATGACATGACGTCATAAAAGAAAATTTTCATTATCTTAACTTATACATAACTCTTATTCTTTTACCTTTTACGATATCCACGTAAATGACTAGTTAATCAATGTCTGGTTCCACACGGTCGTAAGGAACAGCTCTTTGGAATAAATCAACTCATACCTTTCTACAACCATTGAAGATATGAAGTAATAAATAATGAAATTCAAGTGGTGTGATGTCATAAAAGAACATTTTCATAGCTGAAAAAAAAAAGAATAT
>NC_142946.1:6744044-6746544 GCF_046866305.1 Octopus bimaculoides
AAATGATTGTATCAGTGACTAGCGGGTAAAAAACCACAATATCGGTAAAATTCATTTTTAAGTATATATTTTTATAATTATATACTTAAGAATATATATATACATATATTTATGTATGTATGCATATATATGTATATATATGTGTGTGTGCGTGCCTTGTTAGCGTACTTATACGTATATATCTCATACCATGTGTAGATGCAAAACCTGATGTCTCTTTTATTAAATTGCTTACATGAAAATCGGTAAAACGTGGGGCTAATAGTTATAATCTTCGTAATTCAAGCCTAAAATTAAACGAGTAACCTACTCTCGCACTTGTGTGTGTGTGTCCGTGCGTGTGTGTGTACGTACGTATGTATATGTATGTATGTATGTATGTATGCATACATACTTACATACATATACATACATATACATACATATACATACATGCATGCATGTTTATATAAGCCTCAGGCTGGAGATATATATTTACAGAAATTACAAAATTCAGCTGGTGTCGGTAAGTAATGACACGAAATTTAAAACTAATATTTATGCTATGAGAATAGCCGCAATCTCTGCGTGAAATAAATACAGAAGAGATGTATTAGTTTTCTGAAAATGAGAGCAAATCTGTGAGAAAATAAAGGAGATGCATCGTCGCCATTGTTACAGCATAAATGTCTCTTGTCATAAGATAATGGATCTGACAGCTAAGAGGAAAAGTGCAATGAAGAGGTAGGAAAGGGCGAGCTTATATATGCATGTGTGTGTGTGTGTGTGTTTTGTGTGTGTGTGCGTGTGTATGGTGTATGCATGCATGTACATTACTATGTGTTGTGGTGGATGTGCGTGGCACATGTGCGTGCTTTCGATTCCTGATCTGGGCGGTGAGTTGTGTTCTTGAGTGGCAAAACTGTGTGATCCTGCTGCGGACCAGCGTTCCATCCGGAAGGACGGGCGTATATACGTCACAAAATCCGAAAAACAGGCCCTATGAACCTGTGACTCGGGAGGGACCTTTCGTCCCTTTGTTATGCATATATATACATACATATATATATATATATATATATATATATATATATATATATATATATATATATATATATATATATATATTGTGTCGCTGAAGTTTTACTGAGAACATATATTTTTTTCGTGATTAGATGATTCGGCATCTATTTCTAGCATATAGGAGTCCACTTTTGCTGGTCATCCCTCTTATTTTTGTATGTAATATAATTTTAATGTTCGGATTTTTTTAATATGCTAGACCACTGGTTCAAATTGATTAATATCAATTTCTACCCTCATAAATAATTTTTTATATATATATATATACAGGGTTGGCCAAAAGTCACCTGACAGTAAATCAAAACCATTTAATTCCAAGATGTATTTATGTTTAACAACTGAATGAATTTAATAAAAGGATCTGAATATGAAACACTATTAATAGTGGGTTAAAAGTGAAATGGTTAATTTTTGTTCCAGTTAAAGTTAAGTAACTATCAGTCATGCAGTTGGTGGTATGATCTTCCAGTGTTACAGAAGGCACTCGCTGGTGTGGTTGTATTTAGTCAACATCTCTGATCTAATATTTACTAGGTTCTCAGATTTATCTAAAAGATTTTGAATATTAGGCTCTTCTCAAGTGTATCTAACTCACACAGATTTGTCATTTTCTGTATGGTCTGCATTTTCTGTTTGGCATTTATCATCTGATAATCGCTTTCCATTAAAAGAATATGAAAAGTCAAGTCAAAATGTATTATCACTGACAGACTATACCGTATTATATAAATATTTCATTATACTCTATTTTCGTTCATGCAAATACCTATTACTTTACACACACATATATACATGCATACGTACCTATATATGCTAGTATACACAGGCAACAGGTACATATATATATGTGTGTGTCTGTGTCTGTGTGCTTGTGTGTATAACACACATATATATATATATATATATATATATATATATATATATATATATATATATATATATATATATATATATATATACACACACATACATATACCTATGCATATAATTAAATAAGATTAACTAAACAAAGCTAAAAGATGTAAAGTAACACGCATAAACAAAAGAGAATAAAAGAGAAAATCGTTACGAAATGAAACAGTTATTGACCCAGCAGGTAAATAGGTAATTATGGTAAATTCTAGAGTGTATTTCCTTGATTATCTTTAGTTTAGACATTCTGGCAATCGTAAGTAGAAAATGGAACAGTGAAAGTAGAGTATTTCTTTTATATGAAGCATAACAAACTGTATAAAGTATTTATTTTCTCAATGTATATAGGTCCATGGACAAATATATATAAGTAGACTATAAGTATAGATAGATAGGTAGATAGATAGATAGATAGATAGATAGATAGATAGATAGATAGATAGATAGATAGATAGATAGATATAGGTCGTCTTCCTCGTTCTTCTCCTGGTTCTTCCTTCCGTGGGTTGCCAGAGCACTAGCTTGT
>NC_142946.1:6754044-6776544 GCF_046866305.1 Octopus bimaculoides
TCCAGTATGGCCGCAGTCCAATGACTGGAACGCGTAAAAGATACCAACCGCTTGCACCCTTCTCTACAGAAATGTATGGCCTTGCGCCAACGTTAGAAATAGTTTTCCTGGCAATGTTTGCCATCCGTCGTCCATGTACCAAATAAGGAACTCATGAGATCATCAGACAAAATGCCTGGCAATATTTGCTCCAGCAAAGGCTGCGAGCTGGCAGACTCTCTCGTCACGTGTCAGCGACGAGAAAGTCAAGGAGGAAGAGTGAAAGAGAGAGGAAACGGTGAAAGGGAGAGAAGAATAGGGAAATGGTAGGAGAGAAAGACAAAGAGGATGAAGAACAAGGAGATCGTTCTTTCTGTCCACTTCCCTCCTAAAGAAAAGACGTGCTTTTTTCTGTCTCTTCTTTCATGCTTCGTCTACCTAGCGTTCATAAAAAATTTTTCTATCGTCTTGGCCCAACAGCCCTCACTGTCCTGTTCTTATTAACACTTTCACCCTCCGCAAAAAATCCCAAATTTTATTTAATTTGCTTTGCGGGAAGGACTGTTTTAATGATAGATTGATAGACCGACAGACAGACAGACACTATGTACCTACTCACAGATAAGATCGGTTCCTACATGTACGTGTACAAGTGCCCTCGTATGCATGTTTAAATGTGCATTAGTATATGTGTGCGCGTGTGTTTGTACGTGTGTGTGTGAGAGAGATTTTGTAAACGTACATTGTGTGAGAGTTCATGTGTGCGCGCGAACGCGTGTGTGTGTTTGCGAGTGAGTTTGTACGTGTACATTGTGTGCGTGCGCTTGCAACTGTGTGTGTGTGTGTGTGTGTGTGCATGTATCTATATGTGTGTGAGCGTGAATGTGTCTAAGTGTTTTTTTGTTTTTTTATTATTCTCGTACAACAGTCACTGATTTTACGGATGAGATTTCGGTTTTGATCTGCAATCTCGCCGTTATTGCTGAGGTTGCTTCTTAAGTTGTTGTTGTTGTTGATGGTGATGATGCTGATGATGTTGATGTTGTTGTTGTTGTTGTTGTTCTTGTTGTTCTTGTTCTTGCTGATGGTGATGATGCTGATTTTGTTGTTGTTGTTAGTGTATTGTAATTGTCGTTCACATCGTTGTGTCCATTGAGCATTGTTTGTAATTCTTGTTGCTCTTTCTCTATGTACCTATGTGTGTGTCTGCATGCGCGCGTACGTGTGTATCTGCATGTGTGTGCATGTGTATCTGAGAGAAAGAGAGACAGAGAGAGCGTACCCTTTATATACAGTAGCCCAATTTCTTAATAAATCTCCTCTCAGTGTTGCTTCTACTGCTACTGCTATTACACCTATTATTGTTTTTGTTGTTGTTATTGTCGTCGTCGTAATTTCATAAATGTTTGACGAAGCAATTAGCCGTGTTGTGTTACTTTAACAGGCTTAGCTGTTGTTTTCTCTAATACGGCTAAAGTAAGGTTAATAAATAATGCACACGTGTACGTGTGTGCATACATGTTTGTCTGCGTATGCAACCATGTATGTAAATATACACGTGTATGTGTGTACGTGTGTGCGTGTGCTTTTTGTATGTCTCCGTACATAAGTATGTATTCAATTGTATGACGTCAAAAGTCTTATATAATATTTCATTACCCATTAATTTATACACACACACATATATATACACTATATGTATATACATGCATATATATATATATGAATATATGTATGATTCTATACATACATACATGTATATATATGTACAATCTTACATACATTCATATGTAAGTTTATGTATATGCATACATGTATGCATGCATGCACGTATGTATGTATATATAATATATATATATATATGCATATGTTTGTTTGTGTCTGTGTATACGTATGCATATATATTGTGTATGTGTGTATATATGAATTAAGAGAAAATAAATACTATATAAGACTTGACGTCATACATACATACATACGTACATACATATATACAATCTTACATAGATTCATATATACATGTTTATGTATACGTATGAATTTGTGTATGTATGCATGCATGCATGTATGTATGTATATATATATATATATATATATATATATATATATATATATATATATATATATATATATGTATTATATATGTGTGTGTATGTGTGTGTGTGTGTATTTGTGTGCGTCTCCATGTCTGTGTGTATATATATATATATTGTATATGTGTGTATATATGAATTCAGACAAAATGAAAGACTATATAAGACTGTTGACGTCATACAATAGAAATACTTATGTATGGAGACACGAAACACATACACACACATAAATATACATACATATGTATATATATATATATATATATATATATATATATATATATATATATATATATACGTTGTTTGCATATACATATATACGCGTATATACATATGCACACGAATACTTGAATGTATTTATATATATATATATACACAAATATATATGAGTTTAATATACATGTATGTATATATGAGCTTTAATATATATATATGTAAATATTTGTATATACATATATATGTATACATATACACATAGATATATATTAACAAACACACACATCCATATATACACACACACACACACACGCATTCACCGAAAAGAAACAGTACTAATGAGTCAATTACTCTTGAATCAAACTTCAGGCGTTAAGTTGCCGACAATATATTATTATTATTATTATTATTATTATTATTATTATTATTATTATTATTATTATTATTAATAAATATATCATTATCATTATTCTTATAATTACGAATTGTTATTTTCATTATTATCATTATTATATACCGGACAAAATGCTTAACGGCATTTCATCCGCCTTTATCTACTGGCTTCAATTTCCGCCAATGCTGATTTCGCCTTTCGTTCTTTCGGGATCGATAAAATAAGTACCAGTTGAACACTGGGGTCCAATGTAATCTACTTACCTTTCCCCCCTGAAATTGCTGGCCTTGTGCCAAAATTTGAAATCATTATTATTATTATTATTATTATTATTATTATTATTATTATTATTATTATTATTCTGGTTTGACTCAAGTTCGATCTTACGCCTGGTAGGACTTATCCACAAGTTTTCAGCAAAGTGCTTAGGACCCTCCTGATAATCCTTGCTGGTCCTAAGAGACAAACTTTCTGTATGAGCCCTATAGAGTTCCTACAGAAGGAGTGTGTGTGTGTGTGTGTGTGTGTGTGTGTGTGTGTGTGTGTGTGTGTGGATGGATGAATGTATATGAATAAGCTACGGCTTTCTAATCTTCCCAGGGTTATCTCTCTTTTGTATCTCCCACTGAGGAAGGTTAAGAAGGTAGAAACGCATCTAGCCGTCCGCCAGGGAGCGTCACAGAGCAGATATCAGTTTCTTCTCTGCAGTAAACTGCAGTGAATTTCTTCTTTTCAAAGTCGAAATATATCATTTAACTAACCTAAAATTTGTTTGTTCCTCCTCTCTAGTTACCGCTGCTATTTCTCTCTCTCTCTCTCTCTCTCTCTCTCTCTCTCTCTCTCTCTCTCTCTCTCTCTCTCTCTCTCTCTCTCTCTCTCTCTCTCTGTGCGTGCGTGTATGGATGGATGGATGGATGGATGGATGGATAGATGGATGGATATGAATAAGCACACACATATATATGTGTGTGTATGCTTGACAGACTGCATTTTTTTATGTCCCAACCAATTAGTGATTCGGACAGATTGTCACAGCTGGAACGTCTTCTATACAAATTCTGCTGGATCGGGCTGACAGCTAATAACTTTTTTGTATTGTTAATAAACATTTGTTTATTGCCAATAAAAGTAACGGCTAATAAACTTTTTTATTGTCACAAGCGAAATGTAAGGGGACTAAAAACAGTAGTCTTGATGGATTTGAAAATAAGTTGAAACATTGGTTGTGCGATCTATGCATAAACCGTTTTTCAACTATGCCTTTATAACATGTTTTCCCTTCACTCTTCGATATAATTGTGCATTCGGACTGGTGTCTGTAGAAGTCTTGCTTTCCTAAGGCACTCGCAAGATGCCCTTCATTCTTCTAAACGTTTGCAAAAACGACCTTGGTTTACCGTTTTAGGCCGACCTTCGACTCGCGAAGTAAACACAAAGACACACACAGGTATGTACCTAAAACACTCACAAAGCTTTGGTCTGCCCGAAGCTATAGGAGAAGGCACTTGCCCAAGGTGCTACGCAGCAGGATTGAACCCGGAACCATGTGGTTGGGAAGCAAGCTTCTTTCCACACAGCCACGCCTGCGCCTATCATGCATGTATGTATGTATGTATGTATAATTGAATTATATGAGGCATCTAGAAACGTCTTATAATGCTATATAATGAAGAAGGCTTTAACAGAACAGAAACCAAAGCTTTAATACGAATTCTTAAATCTGTAGAACACCCTTTTCAAAATATTTTCTTTTGAATCAACCTTTTGTATCTCTGGCCCCGGAGGGCAACTGAATAAAACTATATTATATTTCTTACATAATTAACATTAAGACTTTATTTTCCCTCCCTCTCTCTCTCTCTCTCTCTCTCTCTCTCTCTCTCTCTTTCTATCTATCTATCTATCTATCTATCTTTCTGTATCTGTGTGCACGCTGATGTATGTGTACATGTGTATAAGTATCTATGTGTCTGCACATGCGTTTGTGTACGTATGTCTGTATATGTACATGTGTGGTTTTGTTAATCGACGAATATTTATTTACTTCGCGGTTCTATATATTTTATTATTTTATTAACATTTTTCTGTAATTTAATATATTTAATTATTTATAAAAATGTTTATTCCTCTTCTAAGAGTAATTAAATAATTCCCTTTTATCTGCTAAAAAACACATTTTTAAAATATTTTATGATGCTAGGATTTTAATTTCATTTAATTAAATAGATTACAAGCAGACAGGTTGTGCTTAATTTATAGATTTGTTTTTTTTTAATTATCAATTAATTTTTATTTATTTATATATTTTTGCATTTTGTTTTAGAAGTTAATTATTTTTTATTTTTCTTAATCTTTATAATCAAATTCCAAATTTGCTAAATAATGTTGCGAATTTATTCCAAGTGAACAGCAAGTGTTAACAGCTAAAAATTAAATAAATAAATATTTATTGCAATATTTATTGCATGTTAAATCGAAGCAGAAGTGTGTGTACGTCGTTGAGATACTAAGTTCTTAGTTTACATATCGTGGTTCAAATCAGCTGTACAAGATCTGGCTAAATATTGAGTCGGGAGTGGAGACATTAGACGCTACAAGTGTATCGCACTGATATCATCTAATTATTTTCTTTTTCTTTTCTAAACTAGGCACAAGGCCATGATTTAGGGACTACTGGTTTAGAGTTAGTTTACCAAGGTCACCACCCCGGGTCGGGAAACTCGGCAATCTGGAAAAGCTTTGGCCCACAAAATTCCAGAAAATCGATGCTGTCTGTATTCTTTTCTACTCTAGGCACAAGACCCGAAATTTTTGGGGGAGGGGCCAGTCGATTAACGAAGGGTTAATAAAAAGATGAGTGGAGGCGCAATGGCCCAGTGGTTAGGCAGCGGACTCGCGGTCATAGGATCGCGGTTTCGATTCCCAGACCGGGCGTTGTGAGTGTTTATTGAGCGAAAACACCTAAAGCTCCACGAGGCTCCGGCAGGGGATGGTGGCGAACCCTGCTGTACTTTTCCACCACAACTTTCTCTCACTCTTACTTCCTGTTTCTGTTGTGCCTGTAATTCAAAGGGTCAGCCTTGTCACACTGTGTCACGCTGAATATCTCCGAGAACTACGTTAAGGGTACACGTGTCTGTGGAGTGCTCAGCCACTTGCACGTTAATTTCACGAGCAGGCTGTTCCGTTGATCGGATCAACTGGAACCCTTGTCGTCGTAACCGACGGAGTGCCAGCGAACGAATAAAAAGATGTTTTTGACTTTTCTCTTTCCTTCTGTTCACCATGTAACTACCTCTAGTAAATATTCAAATTTTCCTGAAGGCGGCGAGTTAAAAGAACCGTTAGCACGCTGGGCAAAATGCTTCGCATCATTTCGTTCCTCTTTATACTCTGAGTTCAAATTCCACCGAGATTAACTTTGCCTTTCATCTATCCCACACCCCCAACTTGCTGGCATTGTACCAAATTTTGAAATCAATATTTAAATAAATTTTCCTGAGGCGGCGAGCTGGCGGAGTCGTTAGCATGCTGAGCAAAAATGCTTAACAGCATTCCGTACGTTCTGAATTCAAATTCCGCTGAAGTCAACTTTGCCTGTCATCCTTCCAGGGTCGACAAAATAAGAACCAGTTGTGCACTAAGTCGATAGTATCGACTACTAGTTGCCTTCTCTGTAATTGTAGGCCGCGTACCAAAATTTGAAACCATATTTAAATTGTTTCTGTATTAAATGTTAACACTTACTTAACTATTTATCATCCGCCTCTATATTCCATTATATATTTACGAATATTTAGCTTTAGATATTTTAAATGATTCTATCTGTCACCTCCATATATCTTGTCAGCTTTTTTTAATTATTCAACATTCATTATGTTAGCACAAACTTAATTATCTATCTAGCTGTATTCCTATATGCCTCATTATCTACTTAGGTGTCCTTAACATCTTAATGTTGCCTGCATTAAAAAGTATTTATACTAATTATCTATAAGTCTACATTATTTCTCACTATATATTTATTTCTGAGTGATTGAATTCAAAACCTTCACAGATTTTGAATTCCAAATGTAAAATTGCAACAATAAATACGCCAAAACGTTTAATGTGTCTGCTATTTCTAGCAACTCGCCCAAAACTCTTTGGGGTATTTATGAATATTTTACGGCATCGTTGCTTCGGGAACAATAACTTGACTGAGTTGGTACAGTAACAGATTGTTTATAAGCTTTTAGTTCTGATACCCTGCGTTCTCGGCTGAAATCCCGCCGTACGTAATTCTTAGTTTTCATCCCAATGCGGCCTAGTAGAATGAATCTTACTTAGATACCAACGCCTCCTGACCGTTGGGGGGTGTTTTCTAAAGCCTAGAGTAGAAAAGAATACAGACAACATCGGTGGTGGTGGTGGTGGTGGTGGTGGTGGTGGCGGTGAAAGGAGAGCGCTAGGGATGCGGCCTGCATGCCAAGGGGGGCGACAGCCCGAAAAAGTTCGGGTGCCATTGCTCTAAATTAAACAAATATTAAATTTACTTTAATAATTTAATGAAATACAGATATCAGTACATTAGTATAAATTAGAGAGGATTGTAAGAGGTTCTGGGCCCTCAGTGTCCGGTAAGTCGGTGTTGTACCTGAATAGGGTAAAATATTCTTAGGTAGAAACAGCAAAACGTATGTAGAAAATGTCTGAAATCAGACGCGAGACCAGATATTTCAATATTTTATTCCCTAGAATCGAGGTGATTGTCTAACTCCACCTCAAGCAAATTCATTCTTTTGTACTAATGTTGTAAATATCTTTAGAATTTTCATTTTTCTTTTATATTTGCAGAGCATCTTCCGTTTGTTTACTTCCATATATGGATATTTGAATCCGCGAGGAGAAAAGAATTGTGGTCAAAAACACAAAGAAGAATATAACCTGTTAGTATTCCGGTGATAAAACAGACACTATTAAATGAAAACAAATTTCTTTATAAAATTTATGAAACAAACAGATACAGTAACAGAGAAAGGATTTTCTTTTCGTTTTTTTTTTTCCACTGAAATACAATTTAGCACGGAGAGAGAGTATTAAAAAAAAGTCAATGGATATGAATACGAATAAAGAACGTTATAGAGCCAAAGATCTTTCTAGAAGAATATAAAATGAGTTAATGATATAACTATTCTAAGAACCGGATTTTTCCTTCAGGTATCTTTTGGTGGCTGGCAGCAATATTCATAGACTTGGTTTTACTGACACAAATTCGACTGATTTGTTAAGTGTTCCTTACTGGGTTTTTAGTTGTTTTGTTACTTTTGTATTTGTATCCAGTCTTGCAGACATAACTGTTTAACAATCAAGAGAAGCACAAAGAATTCATAAAGTGATATATATATTGATACGTGTTCATGTCACACACACACACACACACATATATATATAGAGAGAGAGAGAGAGAGAGAGAGAGAACATACACCACACACACACACACACACACACACACACACACACAAAGGCATATATATATATATATATATATATATATATATAAACATGTATTTGATATATTTAGATACACCTATATAGAACTATATACATATACATACATAACATACATGTATATATAGATATATATATATACACACACATACATACATACATACATACATACACATTCATAATTCATATATACGTATTTATGTCTATATACACATATATTTACACATACACACACACACACATGTTGTAGGCTAACTAAAGAGGTAAATGCAAGATGGCGGCTGGCAAGAATATTTGTGACATTTCCCTGCAAGAATTTGCAACAAGAAACGATTGCGTCCCTAATCTATCGAAGAACATCGATAATCGAAAAAAAATTCGCAAAACACCTAAATCCAAATTCACGATGGAAGAATTACTAAGATGTCTACCGAAACGAACTTTCTTTGATTGTCATGCTAATGTTCTAAGTGAAAAACTAAATTCTGAAGGTCATTTGGAAAATCAAAGACAGAATATATTTCAAGCTGAAGAATACAAGATGAAAGATTTACCAAAATTACATTCAAATATTACTAGTAACGTTAAAGGTTTGCCCCGTGGTACGAATGTAGATATCAAAGGAGAGTTTCTCTGCGATGGTCAAGCAAAAGAGAACGAGAATAAAGAAGGAAATAGAGATAAACCAGGTGTAAATTTAGAATTGAACGGCAAAATAGATCTGAGAGAGAAACTAAAAGAAACAGCGAAGACTAGTGCTAAAATGAAGCCAAAAGAAGGCGAAAGTCTTAATTGTCACTGTCTGCTTGAGTATTTGCAATATATTCGAGACAATGATCAAATAAACCCTTTTATGGTTAGACAAAATACAGCTGATAATATGCGAATAAAATTTGGCAGATGTTTTGAAAGCCAGCACAGACCTCAGACCACTGAACATCGACAGAGCAAGCTTTTCCGAGCTGCTCATCAGCTCAATCTGAAATGGAAACCGATGTGTCAGAGCGGACTTTTGAGTTATTCGGACACTGACCATCACCACAGGCATTTTGAACTGAACAGGCGTATAGGTATGGTGTATCAATGGATGGAGAAAGTTACAACGGAACAATTTATGAAAGAGAGAAAGAAAGTTCTTCGGATGCTTGGTGAAGAAATGCATGAGTCTCGGAGAAATCTGTCCTCTAGTCGCTATATTCGGCAGTCGGCTGAATATAGAAACAGCACCAAATAAAATTCATTCGCCTCTCCTATTTCTTTTAATGCACCTTCACAGGAAGGGTGGTGTCACCTTCTACCCAAAGGGTTTTTCCTACGTGGCATTAGTTTTCGCGGGAAAAATAAAGTCGAATACTTTGCGAACGCACCTTGTATATAAAATATATGTAATTTATATATATATATATATACATATATATATATATATATATTTAAGAATTTAAGGATTGGAGTTATTTTGTGTTCTTTGCTACATTGGTTTCTATTAACCCATTTATTCTATCAGAAGAATTTTTATTCATTAAGATAGAAGAAATACACATAATTATATATATATATATATGTGTGTGTGTGTGTGTGTGTGTGTAATTTATATATATATATATATGTATATATATATATATATATATATATATATATATATATATATATATATATATATATATATATATATATATATATATATATGTATATATATAATATTAGGGAATAACAAGTATTCCAGGTTATCAGGAACTTTTTCTAATTTACACTCTTCTAATGAAATGTAAAAAGTATATTTTATAATATTATTATTACAAATTTTCTCTGCGTATACCATACCATGAGGTTGTCCTGAAATAGGAGTTGCTTATCTATTGGTAAATATCCCAAATTTGTAATAATAATATCATATATATATATGCCTATATATTTCTTTATCTCACTATCTCTCTCTCTATCTACCTATCTATCTATTTATTATCTCTGTAAATATATTTTTATCTTTCCTTATCCTTTCTGTCTCCCACCACTAAATTATTCTAACGTGTTTCTTTTAGCTCTATAACTCCAAATACTTGCCTGAACTATTTGAAACTTTTGGTATTTTAGAAAATGTGATACTTTCGTCATGAATACGTTTATGTTTGGGATTACATGAAATACTTCTCTAGATATTTTGTTGAAGTTCTAGATGATCACACGAAATCAAAGACCCTGTATTTTCTGTCGCTGTATTTCGTTTCAGTTTTACCATTATACACCAACACTTGATTGAGAAATGTAAACATGAATTCTTTGTTCAATTCCAGATTAGTTCTTCGACAAATATAAAATTTAGTTTAATATGTGTAATTTCTAGATTCGTTAATAAAATCTGCTAATACGTTTCTTAAAATGGTCTGAGAGAACTAGATGAGACTCGTGTCTTTTTAGGCTGTAATCGCGATTCAATTACAGGATTTAATCGATTTTTATCGAGATAAACTTTTCCATTGACGAAAGTCAACAAGAAACCAGTGGAATATGTGGAGACTAGAGAAGGTCTGCATCGATAAATATTAATCTGCTTCACTTAACAACCCCCAAGTTCTTGGGTGTTGGATACTTTCAGCAAAATCTACCCAGTCGCAAGTTGTTGAGGTCAAACCTTTGGTCTGATCTGAGCTAAATTTTCTCTCCTTTCCGAACATTAACGAAAGCTTTCCTTCTTCTTATAAACACACATATTTTATATCCCGTTCTGTAAGAACCGAGAAAGAAAGCCGTTGAAGCTTTACTGATATCAAATACAAACTAAAACCTAAGACCCGGATACAATACTCGTCGAATACACTAAGAAAATAAGCTGCAGCTAATATCTTTTATCCGTTGTCTTTTACTTATTTCAGAAGTTGGGCTGCAGCCATGTTGGGACAATGCCTTGGAGCGTTTTGTCGAACAACCTGACCCAGTATTCATTCTTTTAAGTTTGGTTCTTATTCTATTGCAATCTTTTGCTGAACCGCAAGATTACGGATACGTATAAAAAACAGTCAACACCGGTTGTCAAGCGGTTGTAACAAAAACACAAGCACACACACAAGCATTCACACATGCACGCCCGCGCGCTTATGTATATACACACAAGTGTAAAGTGCTTCCACGCAGTTTCCATTCACCAAAATTTATTCACAGGTCATTAGTCGGCTCGAGGCTATAGTAGAAGACACTTTCCCAAGTCCCCTACCAAGTCTGATGAGAGTTAATTTCAATATATCTTCTCGGCATCTGGGTTGTATGATTAGGAAGTTCGCTTTGCAGCCATCAGTCCCAGTGCGTAGCACCTTGGGCAAGTGTCGTCTACTATAGCCTCGGGGCGACCAAACTGAAAGAAGTCCGTCGTATGTGTGTGTGTGTGTGTGTGACAATCGATGCAGTTCGGCAAAAGACTACGATAGAATAACTCATAGGCTTTCGTAGAATAAGTCCTGGGAGCGATTTCTTCGACTAAAGGCGGTGCTCCAGCATGGCCACAGTCGACACTTTTGAGAGAGCACGTATTCTGCATGAAAAACTTAAGCGTGCTGCTCGAGAGCGCACTGCTTGTGTAGTGAATGGGGAAAGTTTGGTTTGCAATGTTTGACCAGGCGTGTATGCTTGTCAAGAGCAGGGCTCATTAGCCTCCAACAGAGCCTCAAATACAAATTATAAATTTAATCCTAGAGCGCACATTATTCCTGAAGGTCAGCAATGGTCTTCCTCGGTCACGAGTGGGCGGCCATCATGTATTATCCTAATCGTTATTTGATATCGTATTCTTGAATATCTTCATGGATCCAGGCTGGCTTCGATTCCAATCTGAGACAATATAACGTGTCAAAACAAAAGGGATTTTGTAACTAAGAGAAAATACGTAGTTTACACGTTAAAGATGTAATCCATTCTTAAGATAAAATGAATATTTCACAAAATTTTAATCTTAATAACAACAACATTTTAAAGTCATTATCATAATTAATTCAATTTATTTACTCGGATGATATGCTAGTAATTCAATACAGTCTTTAGTGTTGTTTCGTTTTTGTTTTGTTTTGTTTTTCTATTCTTTTTTTTTTTTTTCAAAAGAAATGAGAAATTCTGTTCCGTGTTCACTCTTTGCATTTATATTGACAACATCGTGGATATTTGCTGCCGGGTTCGATTTGTACCGTTTCTTCACAATCCAGCTGCACCACACCACACCTTTGAAAGAGAAATGAAATATAAATGTTTGTGTGTATGCATGTGTGTGTGTGTGTGTGCGCGCGCGCGAGTGTGTATGCATGTATGTATGCATGCGTGCATTATGTATGTGTGCGTGTATACATGTATATATGTATGTGTATGTATGTGTGCGTGTATGTAAGTATGTATGCATATATACATATATATGAGTGTGTGCATGTGTGTATGCATGTATGCATGTATGCATGTATGTATTTATGTATGTATGAATGTACGTATGCATGTATGTATGTGTGTGTTTGCTCTGTGTATTTGCTGTGTTATAGATGTGTGTGTGTGTTATCTGTGTGTATGAGTGCGTGTATCTGTGTATGTGTATGTATGTGTGTGTGTTCCTGTACGTGTAGTTTGAAGTAAATTCTACTTACGATTCACAACTCACGCGCTCCGAAACGTGTTCTACACCCTTAACTTTTAATGGCGCGTAACAAATGCATCTCGTACAAGTGCGTTCGAAATAATAATACTTAGAAAATTCTACTCCACTGGGGCAACCTGAAATAGATACATAAATAAGTATAGAGACAATAAGCAAAAATGTTAGTTCTAAAATCTCTCTTAGAGATCAACGGAGTAGTTTTACTGAAGTAATATTCGTAGCGACTTTAAGATGGCTGTTCGTTCGAGCGGACTCTACTGCGATCTTTTAACACCAAGTGATGTCCTCTTCTGGTTAAAGTGGCCACGAATATTACTTATAGAGAAAATGATTCAAATAAACAGATGAAAGTTTTAATGTACAAAGTATATAGACATATATAGATATGAAAACAGAAGGCAAACTTAAAATCTTCAGATGTAAAAACAATGATGTATAAATATATGTATGTAAATAGGTTCAGGCGTGGCTGTGTGTTAAGAAGCTTGCTTCCCAACCACATGATTACGGGTTCAGTCCCACTGCGTGGAACCTTGGGCAAGTGTCTGCTACTCTAGCCCCAGATTGACCACAGCCTTGTGGGTGGATTTGGTAGACGGACACTGAAAGAAGCCCGTCGAATGTGTGTGTGTGTGTGTGTGTGTATGTGCGATGGTGTCTTTGTCTCACCCACCAACGCTTGACAACCGATGTAGGCGTGTTTCCGTACCCATGACTTACGTACCCATAACTTAGTTCAGCAAAAGAGACCAGTGGAATAAGTACTAGGCTTACAAAGAATAAGTCTTGGAGCGATTTCTTCGACTAAATCTCTTCAAGGCGGTGCTCCAGCATGGCTGCAGTCAAATGACTGAAACAAGTAAAAGAATAAAAGAATTTTTTTTTAACAGATCAAGCTTACTCAGGTTACATAGGCTCAAGGAATTAGAGGAGAAAAGGTTTGGCGTTACAATTCTGACAGCTGTTTCTGGAGGCTCAGAGTTACTTCATAATGTTGGTAGATGTAGTTCATCAAAACTTTGCTGCCAGTAACGGAAGTAAATAGGTATTGATAAAATCCAGGGTCTCGTTCGTCAGTTCCGAACGAACTGCTAAACTAAGAGGACGTAAATAAACCAACAGCGGTTGTTTAGCGGCAGGAGGACAAACAGACAGACACACACACACACACACATAGATAGATAGATAGATAGATAGATAGATAGATAGATAGATAGATAGATAGATAGATAGATAGAAAATTTAAACTGTATATATGTATGTATGTATCTATCTATTTATGTATGTATGTATGTATGTATGTATGTATGTATGTATGTATAAATGCTTGCGGTGCGTATTTATTGTAATCAAGTTTATTGTAATCAATATATATAATCGTAATGTAATTATAATAATATAATATAATAATTAGGTCTCTTACCACTGCCAAACATTGCTGCACCGAATGCTAAATGCACGAGAGCTGCAAACACGATGATCTTCGAGTATGGAATCATTCTCTTCAAGAAATATAGAATCTCCGATAGCTTGAAGAATTACTTCCTAAGCGCTTTCAATCAATCTACCAAAACCTTTTGCGCGAGCGTATGTATGTGGGTGTGTGATGTGTGTGTGTGTGCACATATGTTTATGTGTGTATGAAATATGATATATAAAATATATATATGTGTGTATGTATATATATATATATATATATATATATATATATATATATATATATATATATATATATATAGTTGTTGGACAAAATAATGGCAACACCTAGCATCATAGCATCATAATTTTGAAATATCTATAAAACCGTCAAAGGCTTGTTTATTTTTATGCTTTTTTTTATTTATTATTAGTGCTGCTTAATATGTTTTGCTAAAATTACTGTTTCTTTTCAGATATCATCAGAAAAAGGTAATTAAAATTCATTACAATGACAGATCTATTGGACTTTCAAAGAGGTCAAATTGTCGGTGCTCGTATGGCAGGCGCTAGCGTAACGAAAACAGCCGAAATGTTCGGTGTATCAAGAAGTACTGTCTCGAAAGTAATGACAGCCTTTGAGAAAGAGGGAAAAACTTCCTTGTCCAAACAAAACTCTGGTAGAAAACCAAAACTTTCAGATAGGGACGTCGGACTCTTACGCCAATTGCTAGAAAGGATCACGAAAGTACAGCTCCCAAAATTACTGCAGAGCTTAATGTCCACCTCGAGCACCTGGTTTCAACAAAAACTGTTCACCGGGAGCTGCACAAAACCGGATTTCACGGGAGGGTTGCAATCAGAAAACCACTACCTTCAAAAACAAACGTTGCAAAGGGTTTAGAGTGGAGTAAAAACCTACAGAATTGGTCTCTAGAGAAGTGGAAGAATGCTATTTTCTCGGGCGAGTCATCCTTTACCTTATTTCCAACCACCGGCCAAGTATACGTGTGGAGACAGCCAAATGAAGCATTTGACCCAGACTGCCTTCTTCCAACTGTTAAACATGGAGGAGGATCTGGGGTGGCTATATCTTGGAAATCTGCCGGCCCAATAGTTTCCCTTCATGGCAGAATTAATAGTCAAGACTATTTAAGCATTTTATCTGATCAAATTCATGCTATGGTTGCCGAACTGTTTCCGGACGGAAACGCAATCTTTCAGGACAATAATGCCCCAATTCACACAGCTATAGTTGTTACTGAATGACACGAGGAACATTCTAGTGAAGTTGAACATTTTATCTGGCTACCACAGTCCCCCAGATCTCAATATTATGGGACATTTATGGTGCATTTTAGAAAAACAAGCAAGGAGTCGATATCCTCCACCATCATCACTACAAGAACTGGAGACCATTTTAGCTGAAGAATGGACAAAAATTCCTTTGGAAACAATTCAAATTTTGTACAAGTCCACACCTTATACAATTCAAGCTGTAATTACTGCCAAAGGTGGTCCTACTCCATATTAAAAATGAATTTGTTTCCATTATTTTGTCCAACCCCTGTATATATATATATATATATATATATATATATATATATATATATATATGTATGTCATATATATATATATGACATACATAATACAATATTAGATAGATAGATAAAGAGAGAGAGAGAGAGAATTTATGACGAGAACAGTCAATGGGTACTGTAATGTTGATTGATTTACAAATTACTGTTACAGTTTGCTACGTTTTCTACATAACAGTAACATCTGCTTAATGAAAGGCAAATAACATATGCATATATACATACATACATACATACAGATAGATAGATAGATAGATAGATAGATAGATAGATAGATAGATAGATAGACAGACAGACAGACAGACAGACAGACAGATAGAAACATTTCTTTTATTAGCCACACAGGGCTCAACAAAGATGGGACAAATACAATGTAGAGCTTTTCTTTTTGGGAGGGGGAAGGGGGGGAAAAGGAAGTAGGGGTGTCGATCAAAAGGGATCGTAGGAAGGAAAAAAGGGGGAGTTCGATCAAAAGGGATCGAGAAAAAAAAAATTAGCGATCAATAGGGATCGTGTATAGATAGATAGATAGATAGATAGATAGATAGATAGTTAGATAGTTAGATATGTTTCTTTATTGGCCACACAGGGCTGAACACAGAGGGGACAAAATACAAAGTAGAGAATTTCTTCTGGGGAAGAGAAAGAGAAAAAAGGAAAGGGGGCGTAGAAATTCGATCAAAAGGGATCGTTAAAGAAAAAACGATTAAAAGGGATCGTGTGTCACAGAAATGTCATGATGTAAAAAGGGGAAACAGATTAGGTGTATCCGTGGAAAGAAAAGCCTACGGAAAAGACCACGGTAACTTTGGGCAATAATGTCATGCAAAAAACACATTACAGTGACTCTCTTTTTTCCTTTCTCTTTTTCTTTTTTGGTTCATAGGATTATGCTCAAGGTGGCTCCGTCATTCACACCTGCCATCCTTGCTACAGTCACCCATCGTTTTTTTTTTTAAACATTCACTAGACAAAACTTCCCTCTCTACTCTCACCTTTCACTTCAAGTGATACTTGAAGAAGTTGATGAGAGATTGACCAGAGAGGAAAGTGTTTGTCTCTAGACCTTTCAGACGCGTCCACCATACACATTCTTTCGCCATAGCCACATGTACGATGAAAATGGCTCTTCTTTCCCGTTTCAAGGAAGGAGGCGCGACAATATTCACGATAGACTCGGTTAATGCCCCACACCTTGATGATGGAAGAGGCAGCGAACGCGCTTTTTGCTGATTGGCTGAAAATTATCGAACTCCGAACACCTATAACATTTTTGCAAAATTTTTCTGGAATGAATGAATTACAAAGTCGGATTCAGTGTCAAAAATTACATCTATGTGATACATTAAAAATATTTTTAAGGGTAATTGTAAACAGTGACGGAAACCATAAAGATCCCTTACCATATCCGCCTTCAGATGCTCAAATTTTTTCGGTCACCCTCCAACAATCAGTAAAACGTTTCGTTTAACAATAACGTAGAACTGAAAATGTGACTCGACGAATACTTCAAGTGAAGACCCAATGATTTCTGCCGTCGAGGTAATGTCAGGATAATGCAACTTTAGCAAGGTGGCGTGAACAATGAAGGAGAATACACTATTGACCTTTAGGCTTTTAAAAGTGTACGCATTTACCCTTATGTACACTCTTGTTTGATGATATTGTTTTGTAGAAGGGGTCCTCTTAAAGGGACCCAGACAACCAACGAGAGCAGGATTGTCATGCATCCTGTCCTCATTTCTCCATTAAATAGACAAAGCCACGTTGAAATATCTTCTGTCATACGTAAGATTAGTATTAGCAATAATATTTCTCTCGCGTTTTCTTCTCGACTATTCTTCCCGTTCATTAGAGTGAAATCTGAATTCGTTCATGATTTATGAATTATTGAATGAGTCGCTGGAGAACTGAAATTCACACTTGCCCTGTAAAAATGTCGTTTTGTGGATGAATAATTTGTTTCTTTTGTTTATTGTTTTACTCTTATTTGTTTCAGTCATTTGACTGTGGCCATGCTGGAGCACCGCCTTTTAGTCGAACAAATCGATCCCAGGACTTATTCTTTGTAAGCCTAGTACTTGTTGTATCGGTTTCTTTTACCGAACCGCTAAGTTACGGGGACATAAACACACCAACATCGGTTGTCAAGCGATGGTAGAGGAACAAACACAGACACACAAACACACACACAAACACACACACACACACACACACGCACGCACAAATATGTATATATATATATATATATATATATATATATATATATATATATATATATACGACGGGCTTCTTTCAGTTTCCGTCTACCAAATCCACTCACGAGGCTTTGGTCGGCCCGAGGCTATAGTAGAAGGCACGTGCCCAAGATACCACGCAGTGGGACTGAGTCCAGAACAATGTTGTTGGGAAGCTAGCTTCTTACTACACAGCTACGCCTGCACCTATTGTTCAATAAAACAAAATAAAACAATAAAACGAAATAAAACATTGCAGCAGACGGTTTTGTGAATTATTTTGCTCTAAATTTCTGTAACATGATGTTTCCATAAGATACACTAATGCATTTTTAAAAAACAAATTAGGTGAATTCACGCTTATGGCTGAGTGGAGTAGATTAAAAGAAGAAGAGAAAAAAAAGAAAAGGGTGAGATATGAATTATTGCTGTGTCACACAGAACAGAGGAGATTTTCAAGTCGCTTCCTCCATTGATCAAGGAAACCAAGAACCCATAAATCTAGGAGACTCGATGTCTGACAGTCTGTTTAAATGTTTTTTTGTTTGTTCGTTTACGAAAACACATCGTCGAAGAAGAACGCACACCGATATAACCTTCAGACCTGGTTCTGAAGACTAAGTTTTCAATGATTTCTTTAAGCTCTGTATAATTCACACAAAGTGTGAAAATTACGAAATAAATGTTAAGCTATCCGCCAAACATGGACTTTAGGGCCCGTGGTTCATGGAGTCTGGTCACACTTATGGCTTTGATTCCTAAATCGTGTGACTTTATGTCACTTAAGAAGTACCTTTATTTCCAAAGGGACCCTAAGCCACGGGCATTCACACAACCAATCTTGATCACGATCCTATTGGGTTGTGTGCATTAAAACACAAACGAAACGAACAGAGAGTTACTTACCGTTCGAAAGTTTTGTCGCCTCCTTTGATTTTTCATCAAGGAGGCTGTTGTAAAGTTTTCTCCATAGGTATTATGACATCCCCCCTCCCTGATGCGTTCTGGTGGTGTTGTGTATGGGTGGTTGCTCGCTTTAATGTCATTTTCTGTAATGTTTGTTTTCGAGTTGATGTATTTCATCAACTCTGTGTTGTAAATGTTTATGGCTGTGAGCATGGTTTTCGTGGTGTTGCTGCTGTTTGCATTAGAGTTGTAAATGTCTTCGGGAGTTGTGTATTCCCCTGCTTTGTTGGTGTTTGCCTTTGTTCTTTTTTTTGCTCCTCTTCCTCCTTCCTTTTCCGGCTATTTGCCATTCCTCACTACTTTCGTCTTCCGACGAAAGCTCTGAGGAATCGGAAGCGGGTAAGGGCATGTTATAAGCGTCTGTGCGTGTTTCTGTAAGTGGTTGTATTGTTGTTTTCGTTGGTGTTGGTTGTTGGTTATTTGTGTTAGGTGCATGCGATATAGAGGAGGGTGAATCAGTTTTTGCATTTTCTTTTGTTTTTCCTGTGTTTTCACTTTTTGGTGTTTTTCCAGGTGTTGTTTGGTTGTCCATTTTTGGTATCGTTTTTATTATCTTTTGTGTTGAAGGTGGTGTGGGTAGCAAGGGGTTTTTTTCCAGGTTTTGTAGAGGTTGTTGTTGCTGCTGCTGTTTTTGGCGACAATCATTTTTCAGATGTGTCTCGCTGTTGCACAAATAACACCGTGGCCTCCTGCCCTCCACCACTACATACAACTTGTGTCCTTCTGCTAACTGAATATCTGTGGGTAATTTATTTATCGATTCTTGATCGATTTGTAAAAGAATTTCGAGCTTTTTACCCACCCAGTTTTGCTGTTCAAGGACAGCAATTTCAAAAATATTAGCTTCCTCCATTTTGAAGCAGATGGCAGGTAGCAACCATCGTTTCTCTACCTCTGGAGGTGGTGGTGGTGGTGGTGGTGGCGGTGGTGGTGGTGGTGGTGGTGGTGGTGGTGGTGGTGGTGGTAGATAGATAGATAAACAGACAGACACATACATACATGCATACATACATTCATAGGTATGTATGTAAAAGTTGATGAAGGAAACGAAAGATAGATTTAGCAGTAGTCATTATTCAGTACGACGATCGTTTCGACCCATCCTGCAATTGTCCGTTGTGGGTAGGATATTGTGCATCTAATTGTGTTGCATTAATCTGTGCAGTTTGTCTCACATTAGGTACATGAAGGGAACGTGAAGGTCATTCAAAGTAGACCTCACACAGGGTTCCAACAAGATGAGGCAACTAAACATACCGCAAGAGAAACAATGCAGTTGCTACGGCAGTGCTTTGGAGAGATTTTTTAATTAGGCGCAGGAGTGGCTGTGTGGTAAGTAGCTTGCTTACCAACCACATGGTTCCGGGTTCAGTCCCACTGCGTGGCACCTTGGGCAAGTGTCTTCTACTATAGCCTCGGGCCGACCAAAGCCTTGTGAGTGGATTTGGTAGACGGAAACTGAAAGAAGCCCGTCGTATATATGTATATATATGTGCGTGTGTGTCTGTGTTTGTCCCCCCAACATCGCTTGACAACCGATGCTGGTGTGTTTACGTCCCCGTAACTTAGCGGTTCGGCAAAAGAGACCGATAGAATAAGTACTAGGCTTACAAAAGAATAAGTCCTGGGGTCGATTTGCTCGACTAAAGGTGGTGCTCCAGCATGGCCGCAGTCAAATGACTGAAACAAGTAAAAGAGTATACACGGGTAAAGTAAAGAGAAACAAAGAAAATGCATACTAGATATAAAAATAATGGCTTTTTTTTATAAAAACAAAGATATATACATACAAATAAATGATTTGAGGTGGAATATAAAAATCGTTATTATGAGTCAATAGAGAAAGTCATACCGGTTTCGTCATCGCTGTTCACTGACTTTGCAAAGTCTTGTTTCTTATTTTCTTATTGCCTTATTTCTAATTTTCTATTTTCCAGATGGCCGGTCGCTTAACTGTTCAGGAACGAGCTAATATAGCTGCATGCTATGAAGTGTGGAATTCCATTGTTTGGGTTGCGTGCATTGCAAAGTTAGTGAAAAAAGATGACGAAACCGTTGGCTCATCTGGGACACATTACAGTAAGAGGTCCAGTTTTATTTTGAAGACACCTACATCCATCCCATGCAGGTCTCTCAGGTCCTCCTTCGGGAGGATATTGAAGAGCTGTGGTCTATATAGTTGAGATTTATAGAAAAACAACAAGTAGGTGTATTAGTTTGACGCCCGGGAGAGTGAGAAGGTCTTTTATGTTTCGAGCAGAGGTCAGTAAACGACCACACCTTATGACATCAAAGTGACTTTACTTTGAAGTAAGTCGAAATATTTCATGTTAGTTACATTTGAAATTGTTTTCTGATAAAGTTTTCCGATAAACAACTGTCGCCACAGAATCTCATGCCTACTCGTATAGATATATATGCATGTCTAAATTATGTAAACATACACGTACGTACATATGTCTCTTCTTCTATATTATATATATATATATATATATATATATATATATATATATATATATATATATATATATATATATATAAATTGTAACCGATCACATAGGTTGTAATCCTTTGAAACATATGTAGGAATAAAGTATGCAATTATAACATGCGTTTTCTCCATTCCTTAAATTTTTAAATATACTCAAATACCCAAAATTTCAAGGAGTTCCTGCCTTAAAAACAGGAACTACACCACAGTTATTTTGTGTTCTTTGGTAAATTGGTTTCTATTAACCCATTTATTCTATCCGAAGAATTTTTATTCATTCAGATAGAAGAAATACATATAATTAAATATATATATATATATATATATATATATATATATATATATATATATATATATATATATTGCCTAAGTTCTTGTTTTGCAGGCCACTGGCACGTGTGTCGTCTCCTAATTTGGTCGGTCAAAGTTGTGATGTCGCTTTGGTGTAGCGGTTATAGCAGCTATACAGTTTAGAGACGTCATGACGTTAGATTCCTGTAGTTGTTGCTGTAACTTTTGTCTTCTTCTCTTTCCTTGAATTCGAGTTCTCGTAGATCTGAGCATATTTAGTGGAATTTGGTCTAAGGTAGTTTTATCCCTTATTTTATATCGCGCATTGATATTGTGTGACTGTTGTCCACAGGGATTCTAATTTGGGTAAGGGTGATATTTGTTTAAAGCTTTTGTAGTATATGGAAGTTTTATTGCACACACACATACGAATATACGTATATATACATGTATGATCACTTCATCTTCACAGATGATATTCTCGGGATTCTTTCAGTTTCCATCTATCAAATCCACTCACGCGGATTTAGTGAGCCCGAGGCTAAAGTAGAAGACACTTACCCAAAGTGTCACACAGTGGGACTGCACTCGGAACCACGTGGTTGAGAAACAAGCTTCTTACCATGCACACGCGCGCGCGTATACAATGCGCAGGCGTAGACGAGTTGAACTGGTGTAAACAGGATGTTCTGTTGGTCTATTCAG